>NW_009930511.1:0-241 GCF_000696875.1 Nestor notabilis
GCGAGCGGGAGATACTCGCCAGAGCCCGCAGGTGTCGGGGGCCTACCCGTGGTAGTGTCCGGACAAGTGGGTCTTTGGAGAGCCGGGGAAGCCGCGGTGCCCCACGCCGGGCTGGACTGGGTTGGACTGGGCTGGACAGAAATGCTTCACTTGCTCTCTTGTCGTGGTTCTCCGAGGCGCGCTGTCATTGTGGCCGGTGGCTTTTTGCAGCTTTGGGGATGTGGTGGCTTTGCTGGTGGGG
>NW_009930511.1:360-33675 GCF_000696875.1 Nestor notabilis
GCTTGCAACGATGCAAAGCCTTCCGTTTTCTTGTGCTTTAACTCAGGTGGTAGAAGACCAGAGTTGGGGGATAACCATCGACATGCACTTAAATGAAATCAGAGACAGGAAAGTCTGAGCTGCTAGAATTCCTTTTTCGGAAGACTGAAATGACCCATACGGTGTCCCATAATTTTCCAAAGTAAAGAAGCCAAAAGATAGGTACCATAATAAACCTGCCATATGTAATGTTGAGGATTATCAGTCAGTCCAGTAGTGTTTATGTTGTCTAATCTAAATTATAAATTGATATTAAAAAGTAAAATGAGAAACATGGACAGCTTTATAATAGCCCTTCCAAAAACAACAAAAAACAAAAACAAACAAAAAAAACAAACAAAAAAAAACAAAGATAAGAAAACCCCCAAGCCAAGCTATTTTTGAAGCAGTTTACCAGTATCCTGTTTACTGCTTTGCCTTTTGGCCCTTATGGCCTCCATTTCACACAGTAGCCTGTCATTTAATTTGATGTAAGATTGGCCTGATCTTTTATCATGCTGCTTCCTGAGTGCATGTACTGGTTTAACTGACCGTTCAGTTAGTGCTGTCTCCTGCGGCAGGGATGATCTCATCTAACTTTTGATGGTCAAATGTAGTTCTTCCTTTATATGTGCATTTCTCGTCTAGACCCTATTTATAATATGCAGAGAGAAGTTGTGCTCTTTTAAGGCTCAGTCTAGTGTATCTATTGAAGTATCTTCTTTTTCTGCACACTTAATCAGAAACTTCCAGAAGCTACTGCTGAAATTTGTGCTGGTTTCAGCAAAAGCTTACGATTCATTAATGAACACACAGGAGAAAGTGTGAAACCCATCAAATATCATGATTTGCAAAAAGTAAAAGTGGCAGTAAGTTTGTCCTTACTCCAGTTAAATTTTTTTGGCAAGCTGGTTATTTCAATATAATGTTGTTCTTTTACTCTGCTGGACAGTTTATTTCTATGTATCAGTAAAGTCAGTGGAAGAAACATCACTAAAATATTATGGTTTGGGAAAAATCTTTCCCACTATTATGTAAAACCCAGCTGGCTTCCTAATACCTGAGCGAGTAAGGAGAATCATGCTCCCTGGCAGGAAGGTGCCCCCATCCTCTTCCTGTTCAGAACAGACAGCTAGCAACATCTTCCAAGAGCTTACCTGTATACAAAATGACTTGCAGTACAAAAAATAAGCAGCAGCAGTCTCCAGACGTGAAAACAGGCATAGCATCTCCTTACTTTTCTGAGATTCAACTTCTCTTAGAAACAACAGCAAAAGATGTTGCTGTCTTTCATTCTCAAATTGACCAGTGCTGAGAATCAATTAATTTCATTTATGTTTTTCCTTAAGCATCTATGCAGTGGTGTTTACACTTTGTTTTGCAAGACTGTGAGGTAGTTTGACAATGTTAAGGCACGTCTGTAAAGTTCCTGTGATAATCCTGCCTGACCTTTGTCTCAGGATGACCTACCTTCTTGGTAAGTCAAGAATGCCAGTTCGAAATAGGTACCAAAAGGCCTTCTTGAGTCAAAGGGAAAAGAAATAAAGTTTCCAGATAGTAGGTATTTGAATTTATACTTTGTTAAAATTGCCTGGCAGATGTTACTGGAGATTTAGGGCCAGGGGGTTGTTTTTGTTTTAATCTCCAGAATTTGAGTTTCATTCATTTCATCTGAGAAGAATGAGTATCCTGATGGTGGAGACTCTTTAGGCCATAGTTATATCAAAGTTGCTGTTCCAACATCTCTGCTTTAACCATTGCAGCACTTCAGCTGTTACTCATTCAGATTGCTTAGGGGTTACTGTGCAGGTCTGAGATCTTCCTCATGGGTGGTGCATTTTCAGTGCCTGTGTACTTTTTGGTTTTTGTGCCAACAAAAATAGAATGACTTGCAATGCATCGCACTTGAGAAGATACAAAGACAGAATTTTATATTTGACTTTTGAAATGTCCCCAAAATGAACATGTGAAGTGGTGCTTAGTAAAAATCTGAGTTTATATACGAGCATCTTTCTGCAGCATGAGGTTCAGTTAAGACTAGACATAAAGCCTGTAAGCCCTTACAAATGTGTTTATCTTAAATGTGAATGCAGTAGTGGGCAAATTGACCTTTGTCACATGCAGGGAATTGAATGAGTAGTGCCACCCATTAGTGGATGGTTCTTCTACCAGGCTTTATCTACAGAGAATAGTAATTTTGTATTTGCCTGAGCTGGAAACTCTGGATTCCTAACATTAAAGGTTCATGGGTGTTATCCACTGTGTTGATCGTTGCAGGATCTGGCAAAATCAAGTCCATTTAAAATCTTGTCCTGTTTGTTTTCAACAAGTATCGGAACTATCCCTGTCACTTACCCTGCATTTGTCTATGTGGCTGGAAGAGGGTAGATTTAGATGAGATACTAGGAAGAAGTTCTTTACTGTGAGGGTGGTAAGACACGGGAACAGGTTGCCTGGAGAAGCTGTGGCTGCCCTTTCCCTGGAAGTGTTCAAGGCCAGGTTGGACGGGGCTTTGAGCAACCTTGTCTAGCGGAAGGTGTCCCTGCCCATGGCAGGTTTTGGAACTAGATAATCTTTAAAGTCTTTCCCAACACAAATTACTCTGTGATTCTATGTGTTTAGCACAAGCATCGATCTTCAGCTTCTGGGTCTGACTGCCACTTCTGGAAGCTGAATTCCAGCTATAAAGCTAGAAGAACTGGCCTAATTTTGCCCTTTTGAAAGTTTGCTTATCCAGATTGTTTCAAACTTGTGTCTTCTTACTCAGTAGAGCAACAAAACCGCGAGGGGCCCTGCAGGCACTCGGTGTACCAGACTGTGCAATAGTGTTTCACAGGAAGCACACTTGCCTTCAGATACAACCCAGCCAGCCAGAAGCAGTGATGTTTTGAGCTGCAGCTGCACCTAACCTTAAACAGAGGAAAACAGTTGTCTGACAAAAATGTTGTTGATGCTCTTTCTCTATTCTTTTCCAGTATGTGGTGCTTTGGTGCGTTGTTTTACCTTGGGTATTTCCTTGGTTTGGTTCTGTTTCGTCATGAAAAATGAACAGGGAGATCCTTCTTTTCCCCTCCTCTTCCCCTCTTCTCCACATCACAGTGGAAACAAGCATTAACATAGAGTTTCTCTACTCAAGATTTGTAGAATCAAAACTCACACATGCATGTGTACACCTGGGTCACTGCAGAATCCTGTCCCTTGCACTTCTGCTCCCTGGAGAAGGCCACAAACCTGTTCTCTTTTGCTTTGGGCCAGGTGCCCTGTGCAGTTTGTGGTCTCAAATGAGTCTCCGATTCTTGTCAGAGCCATCACTGTATAAAAGCCCATGCTGCTTTTTCTTTTGCCTTAACCCAGGAGTTCTTCCTGCCTCCCTGGATGAAGTCTCCTGCTGTCCCTGCAGGGATACACACTGCTTCAAATCCAAAACCACAGTCTGAGGATAGACAGCAGTTTGGGAATAGTGTCATGTAAAGATTTTCTCACTTGTCTCATTCACTGCTATGTATTCCAATGTGGCATATGCTTATGCAGTACTCCATGTTAGTATGTACTTGTATTTTGGAGCAACTGCTAGTGATCCAAATTAAGAAACTTGTCAATCTTTGGGGCTTTTTTGAGGAGGGGAAAAAAAAAACAAACGAAGTTGTATCTTTTAATCAGGGTAATGTACTTGATGTCTTTCAAGGTGTGCAATCCAAGCTGATCTGAACTAGGACTAATACAGGCCTGTCTTTTCTTGTACCTCTAGTTCCTGACCCTCTCTTTCATCTAATCCTACAGGGAGCATATTCTGCTGGTTGAGGCAGCAAAAAAAACACCATTGTGTTTTGTTGCTGGGGGAACTAACATTCTGTTGGCTTAGCTTCCTCAGATCATTGTTAAATATGAGGAGACTTGCTCTGCAGGATTGGGTCCTTCCCCGGGAAGCTTAGTTTAGCTGTGTCCCAACCTCCTGTTTTTGTTTGTCTGTTTGCTCCTAATTAATATCCTGTTTGCTCCCTAATTAATATCCTGACATATCTTGCAGCACAGCCCCCAGTCTTCATATTACAGGGGTAGATACAGACAGATGCTGTACTAACTTTCCCCCCTCCTCCCACTTCTTAGTGATAAAGCACCTAAAACTGTCTTATTCTTCCTGGGTTTTATGTAGGAAGTAAAGAGATGGCGAGCACCAGCAGTACTACACCCTTTACAACGATTCCAGACCCTAAGTTGCAAGGTAATACTATTGGCATTTCTGTTGGTGTTCCTCAGTAGCTCAAGAAAAACAGTATATATTTTGTATACCTTAAACTATCCTGTAATATTTCATATTATTGAATTGTGGATAGCTGTAGGGTAGGAGGGAGGTACTCCAATTGCCTCATCTATTTCAGGACTACTAAAGGTATTTAAGAACAGCAGAACACAACTTAATCCTCATATACTTAGGTACCCCAGAGCAACAGAGAAAGGAGAAATAAAATAGGAGTATTTTATGTCTAGAACTAGAAAGGTCAGTTTACAGTTAAAAAGAAAACCACTAGCTCAAGAAGTCTGCTAGTCTGGAATTCAGTGCTTGTGAGAAAAAGGCAAGTCGCTCTTTCATTTCATTTTTAATGTCAGAATGAATTCTAGGTCCACTATGCTTGAGCGCATTGCTAAAGGACACATTTATTTCATAGTGTAATCTCACTTTTGCGTTAAGCTGTACACCTTTAAGCATGTACCATTCAAAAGGCATATTCCTTGAGACATTTTTGCCCTGTACTACTTTGCTCATATCACTTGCTGTTGGCCAACAAGTGGAATGTATAGCCAGTACTCTGCTCATTGATTCACTCTGTCTTGAGTTGATTGCATTGCTGACTCCCAAACTCCACACCCAAATTCCAGGCAGTGTACATGTCTGCTTTTCATCTGTATAAGCATGCAGTCCACATCCAGTTGTTTTCCCAGGGTTGCAGAAGTAGGTACTCAGAACTTGGGGGAAACCCAAAGCTGTGTTCTGGTTACAGTAGTGGGCCAGCATGGGGAAGGTTTAGCCCTAGGCATATCCATGGCTTAAAATATAAAAGTCAGCATATCCAAGAAAAAAATCTATTTGTAAGTTTACAGTCACAGACTGTTCCTCAAAGGCAATTAAATCTGCAACTTAATATCCCAGGTATGTCAGTATATGTATTTTCCACGATGTGTGCAGTACACAATGGTGGGGCTAGCTGCTATGGTTATGTCAAAGAAAAAGCAAAGTGGTTCCCTCTAATTCCCCCCCCCCCTTTTTTAGTAGGTGATATAAAGATGAAAATTTGGTGCATTTGTTTTTAAACATGACCTTGTTCAAAACATACATGCAATTGCAAAGACGGTTGCCAGAACTGGTTTAGACTAGACTTCTCCAGTGGTAAGAACAGCAGGTCCATTAAAAGGAAATAGGCTTCTTGACTTTGGTAGCTGTGTTGCTGTTCTCATCATCTCTGAGGTTATGCACTTTATTTTCCAGCCATGCCAAAAAGCAATAGAGCTGCTGCAAGGCAGATAGCACTAGCAGTGTGGGAGGATGCTGTAAAAGATCAGTTACTTCAGAGAAAAGAATAATCACAGAATGGGCATAGACAACAGTGCAGAATGAAGGGAGGGAAGTACAGGCAGTGGCGCTTCCAGGAATGGGAGTTACCAAAAAGCCCAGTAGGTTTTTGCCCAGAGGAAGAGACCATTAATCTATAAGAAACTTTGAAGAGGGATGCAGCAACGAGGACAGAAGTGGGAGGGTGCCTGAGAACCTGGAAGTAACATGAGTAGTTCAAAAACAGACTGGAAAAGTAGAAGTGAAAGAAAGGAAGGAAGGACAAAACCTTTGAGACTGAACCATGGTTTATATTTTAAGTTTTTGGAAACAGGTACTTTCTTAAGACCATCTTTATGTAGAGAGAGCGTAAGCCTACTGAAAGCTGCTTCACAGGGTATTGGTCTTTCCCTCCCTGACTACTCTGTATGCCCAGCATGAGCCCAGTTTGTAGCAGAGATGCCGCAAAATGAAAAAAAAACGATTGAGGGACAAGAAGTGGAACTGAAATAGAGGAATAAAAACTCGGGGAAAAAAAACCCACAGTGCTTATGTAGGTCAAGAACGTCAGTGACAGTATGGCTGGTAACAGCAACTGGAATAGAACATGACGTAAAGTGGAAGAGAGGAAAAAGAGGAGATGTAAAGAATTCAGATTTGGGGGCTGCTGTGCATACAGTGTAACAATTGTCTTCCTGCACTGAGATCTGGAAGCATTTTGCAAAGGGGTAAACCCATTGGGTTTCGGATGGAGTACTTTCTGCTCTGTTCACACTTGTAGCCTGCAAACAAGTATTGTGTTGTGGGTATGTTAACATGAAAATTAATAATATTTCTTTTCTTGGTTTGTTTTTCCTTGAAGGCAATAGTAGCTCATCGTCCAATCTCACTGATACATCATCTACAAAATCAGCAGCAACATCTACAGTAGGTATGTGTGTGTGTTTCTCTATCTGTTACTGTGAACCTAGAAGCTAGTTCCAAACCTACCCCAGATCATACCAAATTCGAATGAAATACCTACCAAAACTGGGTATTTGAGAGAGGCGTTATCATTTCAGGGCTGAGAGACAACATGTAAAATAATTCTGAAATGAAGCTGTACTGTTTTCCAGGTTTAGATAGCATGCTTCTCCAGTAGGAGCTATGGCGTTTCTTGTGCTGTTGAAAAACACGTTACCAAAATAAAATTTCAAGGAAGAATTTAAAGTTAATGTTCATTTTTTTTCTCTAAGCAAATTTCTTCCATTTTCATGCAGTAAAGATTAATTAATTATTGTGCAAATAGCTTGTATCTGTTTAATGTTATTTGACAGTGAAGAGATTTAGGGTATAATGAAGTCCTGGGGGCTTGAGTTTCAAGAGTAAGAGTCCATTTCCTTTTAGGTAAGACTCATGGCACTTATACCATAACAAATAGTCCTTATAGAGAATAGTCCTTATAGAGCTCATAGCACCAAACAGTGGAGTTAAGTGAGACATGAGCAGCAGATCTGGGACAATCTGTCACAGGTACTTTTCCATTGTTCTAGTACTACCCTCTTTCTTCACAACTTGGCAAAAGCTGTAGGGGAGCATGATTTCCCAAGGCAGCAGTGTTGCAGTCCTGATGCTCCCGCATAAGTAATGTGTTTACAAAACACATCTTTGTAGGAAGTTTGAAAGCAGATATTTAACCTGAGACACAAACAGTTCATCCAGTTGTATATGCAGTGTTCCAACTGTTGGCTATGTCAATATGAGATAATTTAAAAAAGGAAATAAAAAAAAAAATCTTCTGGAAGAACTTGCACAGGCATATTCCACCACAACAGTAAAGATTGGATAAGAATTAACGTCATGCAGCTGTTCAGTCTGTGATGCACAGATCAAAGGTTGTATCTGAGGGAAGAGAAGCTACTTCCATGCATGAACTGGATCCCCTTTGTGCTAAGAGCCATGTGGAAGCAGGGCAGAAATATTGTGCCTACCCTAGGATTCTTCATGTGTTTGTGGAGTTTTATGCTGATCATGAGGTCCCAGCTATGTCATTCCATTTCCAGTACAACTCTCACTTTGTGTCACTCTAGTCTGCAGATAACCTCTCAGCTACCACACTCAGAAGTTGCTTGTTACTCATTTAAGAATAAAATACTGGGGGTGGGGGGGAGAAGTGAGGAGGAAGAATCTCTGCAAAGATGGAAAGACCTTCTTTCTGACAGCAAGGAAGTAGTGCGGCGTCTCATTCCATTGCCTGCAGTGTACCAGTTTAAGCATGTCTGACTTGAATAGTGGAGAGATTTTTGTAATCCCCTTGTTGCCTTAGGGCCTTCCCCACGAGTAAAGCCATTGTTAAGCCAAGGTTTCACCCACCCTGTGCTCCAACCCTTCCACCCTCTGCTCCAACCCTGATTATGTGTTTCTTGCAGAGGTCTGAGCTTTACTATGATTGGATAATAACAGTAAAAAGAGGCCAGAGCCTTTTTGGGCACAGTACAAACCTAACAGACAGCTATGCCTTGCTTCACACGGTTTATGATTCATAGCCTTCCCTCTTTTTTTTTTTTCCTTTTTTTTCCTTTTTTTTTTTTTCCTGTGTTAGAAACTTAATAGATTTAAGGACAGTGTTCATCCAGTTTGATTATGTGTCTCGACCTCTTCAGAATAAAGACTGCAGGATTTGTGTACTTAATTTTCTTAAAGTCTCTTCTTTTCTTTTCTTTTTTTCTTTTTCTGGGGAAGCTTTTCATGACAGAAGCAAAAGTCTCTTCCAGTTATTTCCCATGTAAAAGAGAGTATTTATTTTAGGAAGAGCATTCAATAATAATTACTTTATATGTCAGCACTGTGCTTATGCAATTTGCATTGTGTTTAGTCTTAGAGTTAGAACACTAAGGGAGTAGTAGATGCTGCTAAGAATTCTTATCTTTATGCTATATGTATATATAACATGATGGATACAGCATATCAAATAAAGACAGGTGGCATACAAAGTAAAACACTTGTCTCTTTTAAAATAAAGCATCATAAACCTGAACTACATCACTGGCATGTCTGCTTTTTAAATAATAAAATTCACTCAGGCAGTCTGGGTTTGTTTAGCATGAAGTTCCATGAAGCCCAGCTGGTCTTTTGGGTAAAAAGTAATTAGGGAAATAAAAGATAAAAAGACAGATATTGCTAGAAAATGTTCTTTTGTCTTAACTCTGTTGGTAAAATAGTACGGGTAAGATTTTTCAAATACACAGAAGAACAGATTGGTGCCCAATTCATGTCAGCTTCCCAAATTCTCCAGCTGCCTCAGAGAGCCTCCCACTGATGTTTTGAAATGACTGATGCTAAATACATTGTTAAAGATAAGTCTGTAAGAGATTAACCAGATTTTGCTCTTCATGTTACATCAGCAAGTGCTGTAATCTTGATAAAGTAAGAAAAAAGTACTACTAGTAGGAGAGGGGAAAGGTAATACACAGATTTGCCGAAATTCCTCATGATAGCTGCCTGGATATTGTTTGTGCTGACTCAGGTTTTATGTAGGGTAACTTAAAGTCTGTAATAAATACCATCTTTGCATAACATCATCTAGTAATGTTACGTACGGAACAATTAGCCATTATATTGCTCAGAAACAGGAGCCAGTTTGACACTTAGAAATTATGGCTTAAACTCCCCCTTCCTCCCGCTCCCCCCCCCAAGAAAAACCCACAGAAAACTAACTGGTTGACACTTGCATTCAGAGTTGCCTTTCTTTTGGTATTCTTTCTATTAGGAATGCAGTAACCAGGTCTGGTTTCATGTCATATAACTGTAGATGGTTTCCATATAGACATTTTCCTTGCTTATTTCCTACAATGAGGAACCATTTGATATTTATAGATCATTGTGCCTTTAAGGAGTTTACCTGTCAGTATTAAAATGTGCCCTGAATTTTATCTGATGTATTTTACACATGCTTCATAGAGGAACTGAATTTCCTAATTGTAACAAGGTAAGCACATGAATATAGTACTCCGATTGTTCCATCGCAATGAATGCTCATTTCAAAGTGTTTCCCAGGGATATGGCACAATACAATTATAACATCAAAGAACAGGAAAATAAATAACATTTACTATGGGGACTGTATTGGGCTGTTTAAGTAGTTTTAATGTTAAATGTCTCAAAAATGTTGTGTAGGCCATTTCCTTTCTGAATGCTTACACTGTCATATTGTTTGGGGTTTTTGATGTTCACATCTGTATTGTAAGCAGAGATACTTTAAGTCTTAGCAAAGACACCATTCTGTAAGTTCTCATGTTTTAAACAACACTTAAAGGAAGATTATTCTAAAGAAGCATTTCAGATACTGTTTAAAAAAGCAGAAATTAAATATTAAGTGTGCAGTGCAATTGAGATGGAACTACCTATTCTTCAGTTGTTTCGGTTTTAGACAGTTTCAAGAAAACATGGGTATAACTAAATATTTGAATGTCCATAATGAAAAGCTTTTGTGGTGTTGAAAATGAATCCAGTTTGTGTTAGGTTATAGAAATAATACAGAAGAAGACAGCTGCAAAGAGAGCTTCTTCTAAAATTCCTTCATACATAAATGCCTCATATTGTCTGCTTAGAGAAATGTTAGTTTCATACGTCTCCTATTTCTTGTTTGTTTGTGCTTAGAAAAATAAGTAATTATTAAGATCATTCTAGCTGGCTGCGTTCTACTGAGGTTCTAAGGATTTTGCTACAAATATCAATCTCTATTATTCTTGAATTTTGCTTCATGGCATTTTTATGGCATTCTGAACAATTGATTATTGCTTTCTGAGGAAGGAAGAGGAAGTGAGAGGTAAAGCAGTGTAAAAGTTAAAATACATTAGGTGTCACTTAAACGTGTGAAACAACATTCCAATCTTTGCTTTAACCTTGGCAAGACAGCTCACTACTAAATAAATTATACCAGCGATTTACTGTGGTTTAACTTCTATCACGTGCGGAAAACCTTTTGAACCTTAAGCTTAACAAACGTACAGAATTCTCTCTGGTAAGTTTAATATACATGCAGCCTTATTAAAGTCAGTGTTTCATTCAAAAGCAAGTTAAAGATTAAATCATTAATAAACAGAGGTGGGAGGGGGGACGTTTTCCAGCAGAATTCCTTTTTGTCAGAAAAGCTTATTTTTCTGAAAAGTTGAGTGCTTCTAATGGAAAGCTAATCTTGATCCAGGGTTTCATCACATTTTAAAATACTGTAAGTTTGGCATGATTCTATGGAATTGGAGAACATTACAAGACCCTTCTAAAAGTTATCAGATATTATCCAGGTTTTCTTTACTGCTTTTCCTTTAAACTGTTCCTGACCTTGAGCCTGAGAAATCTAAGTTAGGTCTTTCCAAATGAAATGCACAGGGGAAGAGTCTGTATGCAAGCCTGTATAGCCATGCAGTGGCATTTTCGTTGTTACTCAGTCATTCTATTTAGCCATGATAAATATTGTCTTATTCGATGAGTATACAGTTTATTTTTTTAAGTATTTTTGTGTGATATCACAAATAAAAATTTCCCAGGTACGTCCACCCGTACTACTCACTTGACCAGCACCAGTCAGACAATCAACACCACTATGTCTGCCACCTTGACAACTCAACCCACCAAAACCAGCCAGACAAGATTCACCATAGCTCCATCAGTCACATCATCACAACTGAATATTACAGTGGTGACTGCTTCCAAGATTTCTTTCACTTCTGTAACAGGTGAGTTCACATTTCAAGATGTTCAGAAAG
Organism: Nestor notabilis; assembly: GCF_000696875.1. Classification (NCBI taxonomy): domain Eukaryota; kingdom Metazoa; phylum Chordata; class Aves; order Psittaciformes; family Psittacidae; genus Nestor; species Nestor notabilis. Next base: position 11,671 of record NW_009930511.1, read on the forward strand.
GTTTGTATACATGTTGGCACATGTACAATTGTAACGTTGTTAGTTTTACGAAAGAAGGTACTTGCATGCTAAAAAATGAGAGTAAGGTGGGGTTTTATTATGGAGTTGGCTACAATGATGTTGCTCTGAGCACTCCACTTATTTAAATAAGGCTTCACTTAACTTGAGAGACCTGATATATTTAAGAAAAAGATAAAATGCAAGTGGTTTGAACCAGCAGCCACCAGCAAGGAGATTAGCAGTGTTAGGAGAAAGTCTGGCTTTTGAATACAACTTCTGTGTTTGTTCAGCTCTCCCTTCTGCAGCTTACTTGAACTCGTCTCTTAATACTTCCTTTTTCACATCTGATCTGTGGCTCAAAATATGCCTGTTGCCTTGATAGAAAGACTGTGTTCTGTTAACAGTGTAATTAATTCTATCCCTAACAGAGAATAGAGTAGGACTATGAATGAATCTCTCTTCATGTAGAAGTTGTCAAATACAGTTTGACAGTACCTAAAAACAATAGGTGTAGAATTCAGTATTTCCTTATGGTTAGCTGCATGTTCGCTCCACTTCATGCTTAGGCTTCCAAACAGGTTATGGTGACTGATGTGTCAGTGAAGTGTTGTCAGGTAGGTGATGCTGTCATCAGCAGAACTTCTAGTTGGCTACATAATGCTCCCTGTGGCAAGTACAAATAGAGACAGGCACAGACTAGGTCTTTTCATGGGAGTTTGTAGCAGATAAAACCAGTTTTCACACGGAAACTGCTACAGCTTACCTGAGGTCATGTTATCTATGTCAATATTTGTGTTGGGCTACAGAGCTGGTCTCACTTGGAGAGTGACTGTACAATTCCATGAGACAAGGTAAAGCAATCCAACAGCTCATTGCCACCAAAAGTATTTTACTCCTACCATGTAACTATGCTGGCTGACTTGGTGGTTGTTGGACCACTCTGCAGGCTGACACAATATGCTCGACTGACTTAAAGCAGCTTCCTTTTCTGCTTTAATTTCATTTCTGGCATTAATTTCAGGCCAGCTTGGTGAGTTAGACTGGCTCATGGAGGGTATACAAAAAACACTAGAACTGGGCTAAGAAGGACAGCAGCTGCATGTGTGGAAAGAGGGGAGAGCAGGAGGGGGAAAGGAAGGGGAAAGAGGGAAGTGGAGAGAAGTTACAGTCAGTCTTTCAAAGACAGCAAGCAGTTGGATCCTGTGTAACCAGTATCTGGCTCTTAAAAATGGAGTTACAGGTTTCAGTGTGCTTGGCTGGAATCTTGCCAGTTGATGTAAATTACATTTGCCTGACTGGGTCTTTAGATACATGTCAGTGGGGTGGGCAGGACAAGTCCCACAAAACACAGTTTTGCAAGCTCTGTAAAAAGTGCCTTTTGTTCTCTTTTTTCTTTTTTTTTTCAGGCACATCAAAATCTGAGGCTGTCATAGTCAAAACCTCCAGATTTGATGTGGGCAGTTTTGTAGGTGGCATTCTGCTGACGCTTGGAGCCCTAGTTATTCTCTACATTGGATGCAAAACCTATCACTCTAGAAGAGGCATTCAGTACAGAACCATGTAAGTTCCCAAGGGATTGTCCCTTGTTAATTTATTACTTTCTTGAGAGGACACAGTCAAACTAAACAAGGAGAATGAACTGATGCATACATTGGTTTAACGTACATTATGTTAGCATCATTAAGAGATCTAACTATGATATTTTGTCTTTCACAACATCAGCTATTCCTCATTATTATGCCTCTCTTTTGCAAGAGAGCTTTGTCTTGCATCTTAGCGCTTTTGTAGTGGGTAGTTCAATCAAAATTGTACCATCTCATTTGCCATTTATACTCAGCTCTACACAGTTTACTTCCAGACTTGCCTCCTTGTCTCATAATTAGTTTAAGAACTGTGAATTGTTAAAACCAGGTTGCTTTTATTTTTCCTATTGAGAATCCTCCATCGCAGTTGAGAAGCTTCTTTTAAGTGAGGTGATGTCATTAGACTTGTTGGGATGCTACTGTTTAGGCCTCATGTTTTCTCTCCATCTTGACTTCTGCTTGCTGATCATGGAATTCAGCCAGTCCCTGCTGCATGTTTACCCACAGTGGTGTTGGAATGGATATTACAGAATTTATATCAACGGTATCTAATACAAAGGAAACCTGTCGCTGGGCTTGTAAACTGGCTTAGATTGCTTGTTACTACTGGATATAGGTAAGATAGGATAAAAATGACTGAGCAACAACTGATGTAAAAATATATACTTGGATGAAAGCCAAAATGAAGCTAGTGATGCTGGAGGAGTGTTGGCAAAATGCAATTGTTCCGTTAACTTCAGATTTGGCTCAGAGAGGACTGTAACTCCCAGAGCAATGTGCCCTTAGTCCTTCCCAGCAAGATGTTCTCTGTTCATAAATAATAACCTCCTCAGTTAGCAGCAGCTGGGTGGCTGTTTCCCATGTTGACAGTTGCTTGTACTGCATAACATTAATTACTGTGTTTCTATTACAGTGATGAACATGATGCCATCATTTAAAGAGACTTCAGGGAAGAAGAAACCCATCCTGTCACAGCTGTTTAACTTACTTCTGAAAGGGTTTCTTTCATAAAGATGATCCCAGTCTCTAAACCTGCCTTGGGTGTGATCCTGCAAAATGTTGAGAAGCTCTTTAAACATCCTGATTTTTATTGCATTGACTTTCATAACAAGAAGAGGAACTCAGCACCCTGTAGAGACAGTATTTTCTTTTTCCAGTATTTGTAACCAGATATAAAGAAATGCACATCTTCAGTCATTTTCAGGTACACACACAAGTCTAAAATAGCTAATTACAGCACAGTGGATTGCAGCCTTGCAATTAAGTTCAGTTATTTCACACATACTTTATAAATCCAGTGTGTTCCATAATGGAGATAGTAGATTAATTAGGATACATTTAAGACCAGGCATAGGTTTTTGCAAGTAAAATGGTGTATTTTTTTCCTAAGATTTTGTATTAAATTGTATTTATTTTGAAGTTTGATGTAAACTTGAGTTTAGAAATTTTGGATTTTGAACAACTTAGTTTATTGGGCTATAAGGGGACATGGTTTGCTAACTGTAGAGAAGGTAATAATGGCAAAAAAGGCCTTAAGTTGTGCCAGGGGGAGGTTTAGATTGAATTTTATGAAAAACTTCTTCACCCCATCCGGGGGTTGTCAAACACTGGATTAGGCTGCCCAGGGAAATGGTGGAGTCGCTATTCCTGGAGGTATTTGAAAGATGCTTAGATGTGGCACTTGGGGACATAGTTTAGTGGTGGATGTGACAGTGCTGAATTAAACAGTTGAACTTTATGATCTTTAGGGTCTTTTCCAACTTAAATGAGTCTAATGTGTACTTTTCACTTCAGTCATTAGCTCACCAATGACCTGCAGATACTTCCCTGAGCCTAGCTGCAGGAAGCATGGACAGACTGGAGATAGATAGATAGATACCCATCCATCAACCCTTTCCTCCAAATGGGTGCTTATAAGAAAACAGCCTATGCGATCCGTAGCTTCTTTTTTCTAGCATGTCCTACTAATGAAGCATGTGCAATTGAAAAAAGTAAAATAAAAATGAGAAAAAGTAATTGCACCTTCATATTTATAAAATATGAAAACTGCTTCTAAAAATTGGCTTTAAGTTATGTTGAATGTAGCAATCACTTCACTCTTGATTTTTATTATTATGAATCTGTATGCAATGTTTTAGCAGCATTTGATAAGCATTGGAAGTTACAAAGAGAAGTGGAAAATATTTAAGATAGCATTTTAGAAGAATAGGATCTGCATTTTTACAGCTATTTTCAGAACTTGGTACTGCTGCACATGTGTACAGAGGTCTGGTGAAAAGGTCACTGAAGGCAATGAGCCATGTCTCAGAAGGCCTTTAAATTAAGGCCCAAATACACTGCGAGTCCTGTGCAAGATGGCTGATACTGCTTATGTATCAGTTCTGCATTTGCACTGAGGTAAACCTGCTGGCTTCAGTCAATGGGCTCCAGATTTACACTGGTGTAAGGAAAACTAGGGCAAGAATCAAGAAACACTGAGGAATGTCACTGGAGCAGGAATCCAGTCCTGCTCCACTTGTAGACCTCTCCCTGGTGAAGAGAGTTGGTGTGGGACTTGACCATCCTGGTTACTGCTGGCACTATCCATCATGCAAAGCCCAGTGGGGAGATAGGGACAGTTGAGGAAGGTCACAACAAAAACTGCAAGTAGTTCTGTCAGGGAAATGGGGTACAACTCATCAGGAAATGTAAGACTACAGCTCTGACACAAGTTAACTTTTTTGTTGAGCAACCGTTTATTCTGAGATGCAACATTAAAGTGGCTGTATTTTTCCTTTTCCACATGAAGTAGTAAAACTGTTGTGTCCAAGGCACAGCTGCTCCAGCAAAGCATGGCTAATGAGTAGCCTTAATAGCACCAGCCAGGCACCTGATGTGGGGGTAGCAGGGCTGGTTTGGTTTTTACTGAGGCTAAGGTACAGGGGGGAAGCAGGATTTGAACTTACTTTTGTGATTTCTTCTAATTGCATTGTTTAGTGGAAAATCTGGGTTTGACTCGAAGAGTTTGTAAACAATTCTTCAATAGAACAGCAGTTCCTTTGTAGAAATTAAGACAAGTGCAACACAATTACTGGGATTACCTCTATTGTACAGATGAATAAATAAAATTTAATCTTTGGAGTTACTATATCGAGTTTAGTTGGATTTTTTTTTTCTATTAGATGGTAACTATTCCCTCAACCTTTTCTGCAGTCATAACTATCGAGTAAGAAAAGCTTACTTGCGTATACTTTAAAATCTTAGAATACCAGCTCAAGGGCATTTTTGCCCAGCTCAATCATTTGTAATGTGTTTTGTAATCTCATTGCTACAGTAAAGCAAAATTATATTCTTAAGATTCCAGATGTGTCAGTACAAAGGTAAGTGCACTGGCCAGTGCACCTGGCTTTGTTTCAGGTGTTTGGGTACTTGACAAAGTAAGGTGCAGTTAATAAATCTCACCTTTAACTTTACACTTGCTTCCCAACAGCAAGTGAAAACCCAGCTTTGTTACATAGGTATAAAGTGGGAGGAACAGGACAAAAACCCTACCTGCAATACTGCGTTCAGTTCTAGGGCCCCCAACACAAGAAGGATGTGGAGCTGCTGGAGTCGAACAGGAGGCCACAAAGATGCTCCAAGGACTGGAGCCCCCTCTGCTGTTGAGACAGGCTGAGAGAGCTGTGGGTTGTTCAGCCTGGAGAAGAGAAGGCTCAGGGAGACCTTAGAGCAGCTTCCAGTGCCTAAAAGGGAACTACAAGAAATCAAGGGCATATAGCAAAAAGACAAGGCTGAATGGATTTAATCTGAAAAAGGGTAGATTTAGATTAGACATTAAGACGTTCTTTACTGTGAGGGTGATGAGACATGGGGATAGGTTGCCCCAAGAAGCTGTGGCTGCCCCACCCCTAGCAGTGTTCAAGGCCAGGTTGGATGGGGCTTGGAGCAACCTGGTCTAGTGGAAGGTGTCCCTGCCTATGGCAGGGGGTTGGAACTAGGTGATCTTTAAGGTCCCTTCCAACCCAAACCATTCTGTGATTCTATGACAGCCTTTCAGTGTATCATACCACTATTTAGGCCTCAGTCTTTAATGTTACTCTACAGCAGTGGACCTGAATTTAGCTATGCTCTACACATGCAGACAGATTGACTGTATCAGTTATCTAACTGATTTAACCCCATAATCAAAAATCTTGATTATGTTAAAACTAAAAACTGGCACTTAGTTTCTGTAAGGAAAACACACCTGAAAGGGTTTGCCACAGAAGTCTACCAAATTGTAGACCAAGATGAAGCACACAGCTTTTGTTCTATCTTCCCACTCACTTCCCTGGTGATAAACTATTCTAAATTCAATCACAAGTTTATGATCTGTTTATATTCATTTTATGCCACAAAATTTTAGGATAAGTAGGTAGCTCCTCCCCTTCGCTAGGTATACTTACTCTACAGTCAGTCTTTCAGCTGTTCTTTAACTGAGTTTAATAATATTGTAAAGATGATTCAACTGTTTGCAGTTTATCCTCTCCGAAGGACTGTGTACGTTACCAGTACTGATGGCTGAGCAACGCAGTTCATGGTTCTGTCTTGATTAGGAGCCCCTCTGGTGACACAATCCAGAATTGCACTTACAGTATCATGTTTTAAGCCCATCACCAGCACTTAGTTGATTGATTACTACATCTCAGTCACACAATCCTTAAACTCGTTTTTAATCCTAACATTCATGGGTTTGTGCTTCATATCAAGATTTATTTCGCTTAATACTACACGCTTGGGAAGTCTTCCAGTGGCTACAGAACATAGCTGCCTTAGGTATCATGAACATTGCTTTTGTACTTCAGACCCCTCAAAATCAGCTATACGATCACATTTCAGGACTGCAGCATCCTGCCTTCCTCCCACAGTGCTTTCCTTTTCCTGCAGCTCTCCTTTAGCCTGTATCCTACTACCAAACCATAGCCGTTCCATCTTAATTGCTTTAATGGGGCCCTGCATTGAAGGCTTCAAAGCAGTCCGGAAATGCTGCAGTGATATATTTAGGGTTTTAATTTTAAAAAAGTTAAAAATAAACAAAAAATATTGAAGCATGTTACTGTGTTAATATTCAGTAACCTGAACATTAACCCTTTGTAAATCTACTTCCATACCTTTCCTTTTCATTCAAAGACTGCTAACACTCTTTCTTACACACTCACACCACTCTATTTTTGCCCTGAAGACATACCATTCTTAACATGCTTTATTGAAAAAGGTATAAGCAACAAAATGACAATATTGCCAAAAGCAAAGTGGAACAGCAGCAGAAAATTGTTTGCATAACTCAAGAGATTAAGAATTTAGCTGTAATATGAAAGCAGACAATGAGAATGGATCTGTGCAGGATGTAAACATGTTCTCTGGGCTCCACTGAGGGAGTCCCAATCGGTGTATGACCAAGATAGATAGTCTTAAAAACCAGGAAAGTTAAATGACTTCAGGAATCTGCATTTGACAGTTCTCACAAACAGCACAGCCACCGGGACTGCCAGTTCCTGGTGTTGATCCTGTAGTATCTAAGCCTTTGCTTGCATTAGAATTTTGTGTTTGCTTAGCTATAGAAACACTACTTTGAAAACTGGATCAGTGATTAATTTTATCCTTCACTGTCAGGTCATCCCTACACTTCAAAACAGCTGAGGAGCTCCAAAAATTGAAAGTATACAAGGGACTCCAAGTTCTGGGGGCTCTCCAGTGTCCTTTTAAGAATACTGAAAGGAAATATATTCTCACCCCCAGTACTCAAGATTGAGTTTATTGTTTGTTCTGACCTTCTCACATCAAGTTGAAAGCAGTTTGGAAACTAAGGTGTTGGACCTGGGCAGCACTGAGATGCTGGGTGCTTCTAAAGTGCTAGAGGAAAAAGTATGTTTCCTTGACAGTGTTCATAAAGAAAAGCCACGAGTGTCTGTAAAAATGAGGTGTGGTTTTCTTTTGATTGTTGTATATATGACAATCCCTTCTAAAGACTTCATTCTTCCCTTAGAATTGAAGCTATATTCCACTGGGAAATCACAACCCTAACCAATATCCTATACCGCATAAGTGCCAAGTATTTAATTCCTCTATATGCCAAATGAAGAGAGCATCCGAAAGATCTTTGTTCTGACCAAGTGTGCACCCTCCAACATGTGAGCTTAGAAACCTTCAGGAAGTTCTCCAGGTTTTTTTTTTCTCCTGGGGAAACTAAAAGAAGTTTCCTCAGGCCACAATTACATGTGAAAGTTACTGCTAGGACATTACTCATTGCACAATTTCCTGCTCTGTTCCAGCATATTTTGATTTATTCAAAGGGGGGGAAAAAAAAAAAAAAAAAAACAACAACTCACCTGCTTCTTTTTTGAAGACAGCACACCAAGGTCTGCTGTTTGGACTTCTGCTCTTCCTCACACGGGATGCATGCAGTGCCCCAGATTCTTGGGCTTGAAGAGTCCCATGCCAGCAGCCACCAGTGAAGAAGCTTGGCTGGAGCATCAATAACTGTTGTGTGCAGACACTCAATTAAAAACAGAAACAAAGGACTGGTGATTTAGTGCTGTCTCAGGAAGTTAACTCCCTGCACTAGTAACCTCTGGAACAAGAACAACAACAACTGCATGTTTTAAGTGGTTCAACAGAACAGAGAATACTTTCCAATGTCCAGAAAACATCTCCTGCCTGAATTCACATACCTGAGGTGGGTCACTAGGAATAACTCACAGCAAGAAAGCAGAATTTACAAGTTCAGTCCACCTGCAGCATTAAACACGATACTGCACACCCACCCTCACTACAATGCAACCGCTACAGCATTGAATTAAAGGCGTGTGAACACAGTTTGCAATTTCATGTGCTTTTCTTCTGTCTCATGAGGAATACAGCAAAGAACTGAGTTCTGAGAGCGTGGCACTATGGAGTTACTGAACAACCACTCACTCTCAGTTACAAAAAGCAGCAATATAAAGATTTTTCTTTATCTATATCATGCTAATGCAGTTTCCAGATATTTCATATATGGTCATTCATTTCAGCATATAAAGGCAGTGCTCTGTTACAATGACTTAGCACTTGCAGACCCTAGGCCTGCACACTGGCTTCAATCTGAAGAGCTCTGGGCTTCCTGGTCAAACAGAACAGAAAGATCTGCCATCAGTTAAAAAAAAAGAACACACACAGAGAGAAAAAAAACCAAAAACCAACCAAAAAAACCCACCACCACCACACATGCAGGAAACTACTAAGTAATTACAATAAAGCTTCATGGCACTTTGCTTAACAAAAGATACAGTTGCTACTTGGGAAGGCACTGTACCTTGCAGTATCTCAAACCACTATCTGAAACTGCAAGTACTCCAAGCTAGATCCTTTGCAGACAGGGTAAGCTTCATTCAGGTAAAGAAATGGCTCATTTATAGAAGCTGGGAACATAATTTTCTAATCTTCTTTTACAGCAAGTCTGACCACTGAACTCTAACAATACCAAACTTCCCACCCTCTAAATCCCCTAAGCTGTGCAAGCACACTCTGCCAGATCAAGGCAAGTCCCAGACCCAGAATGCTGACATCTGAAAACTTGAGCTGCTGGGTCAGCAGAGCTGCACAGGAAGGTGGGGGTAGGGGAACTGTTTACTGCTGTTTAACCCAGATGAAGCTCTGGAAAATGCTTTTAAAGAAGGAAATAGACACAGAATGAAATGTGAACATGGTCAGATTGTTCACAACGAACAGAAGTCACTTTGTCTTCTCCAAACATAACACTGTGCTGACAGTCTTCTTCATGGGTCAACATTTTGCTACGGTTCTGTTTGCAACAAGCTACAGGATCAGTTTTATTACAGCTGACTTGGAATAGTACCAAGGAGAGTTGAAGTGCTCAGACTCGCAGCATTAGAGATCAGGGCAACCACAACCATCATAGTGTGGAGTAGTGGAAAGCATAACCTATACAGGCCTTCCTGGCAAAACAAGGTCAAGGAACTTTACCTAGCAGTTTCTAAATCATCCACTTTCCAGAAGGCAGTTAAGGTGCTCAGATACAAGCAGCCAGTGCTGATTGAAGTTGGGCTGGCAAGTACATTGCAGGCCCCAAGATACCGTCAGGCACAACAAATGACACTCAACATCTGAATCACTTCTAAAGCCCTGCATATCCTGTCATCAGATCTGTATGTAGTAACTGCAATGTTTGAAAAACTCTAATTCCATATGGTTCTAAAGAAAAATGCATTAAAAAAATGTTTAAGAAGTTTGCCTACTACTGTTTTCCCCTATCTTCTTCCCTGTTCAGAAACACATACTAACAACTCTACACTCCAGGTGAGCCTGACCTCTCCAGCTCCTCCTGCAGACTCATCTTAATTTGTAATAAGCATACTTAGGGTTCCAGTATTACCAGTTCCTGGGTCTGAACATCAAATTTCAAGTCATTTGCTTTACTCCTTAACAAGCTTTCATAGCCTTTGACAACTTTTTTAGTTGCTACCCAAAAGAACCTTTAGAAACATTTCAAAGCCAGAAAAGCAAACGTATGTTAATCAAAGCTGTTTAAAAATACATGCTAGGTTGAAACACTTACATGTTTACCATCAAAATTAAAAGAAGATATGTACATGTAATGAAGTTGGACAAAAGCCTGCATTTAGAAGAATTACAGCAAGCCAGCTGACAGTTAAAGAATCCTATGTACTACAAGGAACACATACCACAGCATCAAAACAATTACAGTGCCAGCTAATACACAGCATTAATTGGTGGTGTAGAAATGATGAAAACATGGGTGAAACCAAACATCAATGTTGCTGAATTCACACTAGAAATGTTTAAAAAGACAAACCAGTCCAGATTCTCACACCACTCCCCTCACCCCCCAGACAGCCAAGAAAGACACCGCAAAATCAGTATCTCCAGTAGTATTTTGAAAGGGACTCAAGCCCATGATGTGCTGCTTGGAGATACAGGACAAACAGATGGCAGATAGAATGTATTTGTGCTCCATTGTCCAAATCTAAAGTGATCAGTTTTACTGAAACAACCTGAATCTGTTAACAGAGCAACCTCAATCATGTCATTAACAAACAAAAGTACATGGTTTAGCCCCTTTTAGCTAGCAAAAACTTTGATTCAATGCGGAGGCTGCAATTATGCTAGAAATAAAACTATTGTTAACTCTGCACACAGCCTAAACCCCAAACGCAGTGGACAGATTGCCCTAAATGGCAGGTGATTATAGCAGGAGACCCAGAGATTTCCTTCGCTGACTTAGAGAGGGACTTCTTTTAAATTACCACTCAGATGTAGAACAGGAAAGATGTCTACAAATGCTAAACATAACAGCACCTCTAAGTATGAATGAGCTCTTTTTAATGTATATGCTTTACTGTTTTCACACACACACGGGGTGCTCTCCTTTTAGAGATTACACATGTATATCTAAAGCCACGTATGAAGTGAAAGCCAGTTACATGCACACAACTTGCAAACACTGGCATCCTCAAACTTCAAGAAAAGGTATTTTCACCTTGCGGTACAGAACATAAAGACACCAAAGTACTCTTAAAAGCATCTTATTGCTGGCAGGGATGAAGATTGAGAGGTCCACACTTGGGCATTAAGATATGACGGAAGAAAACAGATGTAAGAGCCAGACAAACTGAAAACACCACTGCAGGACCTGATGCCATCCTGCATTCCACTGTTTGACATTAATAAATCCTTGTAAAACACCTATGAACCCCTTCCCTCCATGGGTATCTACTGTGCAAGTCTATAAACACAAAGCTGTCAAACAGTAAGGAAACAGAAGTCCCTAGACTACCACCTTACAAAGTATAAGACCCCAAGACTTCAGAGGGGGCTAGAAGATTGTATTTAATTGCACAATCACAATTAAGTTCAAAACACAGAAAAGTAGCTTTTACATTTTAAGCCATAGCATAAAGGAAAGGCTATATTGCTGCATAGCTACCCTCTGCCTCATCTCTAAGGGCATGGGGACCAGGACTTCTATCCTTTGAAAAACCAAGAGAAAAGGAAGTCACAGATGCCGTTAGGGTGGGGTTTTTTGGTGTTTTGTGAGGGTGGTTTTTTTTTTTAAATAAGGATGACAATCAGAACCTCCTACTTTACCAGAGGGAATCAACAAACACCAGACTCTCACTCCCTGCTCAAAAACAAAGACACACCATTAAATTTTATCGTACTTTTGCAGGCAAATAACCAACTCCAAACTTCTGCCAGGAAAAGAAGTCTACAGCAAAAAGCCAACAATAGGAAAAGAGAAAAGAAGTGCTCGTTTGAGAAGCAGAAATATTTTAATTCAGTCTTCATATAAACTATTGTTAATACACATTACACAAGTTACCTAGACAAAGGCAAAACTTTAAAAAAATAAGTCCTTCTGTCCCTGCAACAGTTACCCTCTTTTCTGAAGTCCACAAGAAAGCCAAAACAGAAACCAAAACAGCAGCTGAAGTTAATCAATATTAATTATTAATAAACAGCAATCTTAATGTATTTCCTCACATCCACATGGAAGAAATTCATGAGAATAGTTACACCAGGCTCCCTTTTAGGAACCAGAAAGATTTTTATTTGAAGTGACACAAGGGCATATGAGTGAAACTGCTTTCCTTAGACAGGAAAGTTACACAAACCTCACCTTAGTACTGAGCTAGTTTTATTAACAGAAAGAGTCTTTGGCAAGGAAGGCCTGGTATCCTCATAATGATGATACAGTTTACTATTACACAACAGAGTTAGTCAATTAATCATCTCCTGTAGCACGATTTTCCATTCTTAGGACACCGCCAGCTTAAGCTTCAGCAGCTGGAAGATGACACTGCCGAAGACATTTTGGAAGTTTCCCTCTTTACGAAAGGAACGTACGAACTGTGCCCTTTATCGTCCCCCTGCAGATGGGGCATTTTCTAAGGGATGGTGCACAATCTTTGCATACCACTAAGTGACCACATGGAATAAAAACAATAGAAACTTCTTTGTCCATGCAAACTTTACAAGTTCTTTCCTCTTGCAGTCTTCTTAATTGTTCTTCCATAGGTAAACCTGAAAGAAAATATTTAACTTTTTAATAAGCCTGAACATATGCGCATTCTTGTTAGAATACATCCATGTTACCCTTTCTTTCTCTCCCTGTATTCACTACATATAGATGGCAGTGAGAAAATAAGTACATTTTCCAGAGTTCAGAAAGCGGCATGCAAGGAACTAGTCTGTACTATTCACTTCTGTGAGACAACAAACAGCTCAAGGGTTGGAGGCCAACCGCAGATCTTGAGACCAACCCCATGTTTACATTTTGGCAAATGTACTTTTCTTGCTCGGGTATTTGAAGCACAGAGCACAGGCTGACTGGTGGAAGTGAGCTATATTCAGGCTTGTGTACTTGCTTGCAGTCTATTAACTTATTAAACTACAGAACTAAGAACAAGAGCAAACTCAATCCCACGCCTGACAAGTTTTTTGCTACCCCACTGTTGGTCAAGCTACATCTTAGGACATCTATAACCCACTCTGGAAAATCAGAGATGATGATACCTGCTGTGAAATGCTAATCTACTATTCATTGTCCAGCCTTTACCAAATGCCTGAATAAGCGCTTGTATTAGGATCAAGTCCAGTGTGTGCTTAAACTGTCAAGCTCCGGAAAGCTCTACCTATGATGCAAAAGCATACGTAAGAACATAGCTCACAGCAGACAGACTGAACTTTTTCAGGTAAGTCCACCTTACCAAAGCAGAATTAGGGAGAGCATAAAGCATAAAACCTATTTATTTAGCAAAGTCATTTTCTTCTTTAGGATGTTAGCTGTTTGTCTCACAATACCCTTTACAGTAAGAACGTAGAGTTTGAGGTACCTGAAACATCTTCTGTGGGAATATACTTCAAGTTCTTCTCCACTAAAATAAGAGGGGAAAAAAAAAAAAAAAATCCTTAAACTAGTCATTTGGTTAATCTACATTCAAACAGCATGTGACTTTTTTTTTTATCTTTAGATTGCTATGGCAGCACTGATTATGTATTTCTATAAAGTTGTATCTTTAAAAAAAAGAAAGACAGGCATACCAAATAGATCTTTGTACAGTAAAGGGTCACAATCTCGTAGACAGTTTCTGAATATGCTGGCTGCTTCATTTCCTTTCACTAAAACTGTATCTATCAGTTCCCTTGCTTGCAGTGCTGTCTGAGTCTTTTGCTTAATAACATCATGCTCAAGTTCCGTGATCACTCTGGCCGATAACAGACTCTCGAGGATTGGAAGTACACATGTTAAACGTTGGAATAAAGCCATTCGATTCTTCCGGATTAAGGACAAATCATCTGGAATGCAAAGAGGATTAGATTTCTGTTAAGAATACACACTACAAGTTGCATTTCTGCTTAACAATAATTCACACATTCTTTAAACTCTATTTGAAATGTTCATTTACCACAGATTGTTAATTAGGAACTGAGTAAGTTTTAGTGGCATTCACACAAAGAACAGACTTAAGAAAACCACAAACAAGCAGCTTCTGAGCTAAAACCTTTTCACAAATGAAGCCTCCTGCTCCCACATCTAAGTCAAGTTATCTGAGGGGATCTTGTCTAACTTTACACTAGCAAGACTCACCTAGAATTATAGAATACCAGGTTGCAAGAGACCTCAAGGATCATCTGGTCCAGTCTTTCTTGGCAAAGCATGACCTAGACTAGATGTCCCAGCACCCTTTCCAGACAGATCCTGAGTGTCCAGTGCTGGGGAATCCACCACTTCCCTAGGGGGATTATTCCAACGGCTGATTGTTCTCATTGTGAAAAATTTTCCTCATGTCCAACAGCAATCTCCCTGGGAATAACTTCTGCCAATCACCTCTCATTTTTTCCATGTGACTCCTTGTAAAAAGGGAGTCTTCATCTTCTTTGTAGACACCCTTTAAACTTAGGTTCTCCACAGAATTGCAGGAACAATGCCTCTGCATAACACCAGTGCTGACTCACTAACAACCAACTGGTTAACTTTAGTCAGTAGAAGTCGAAATCATGTCCAAGATGTAGACATAAATCAAACTTTTCTAAGAGGTGTCCAACAGAATTATGTGGAAGAAAACCAAAATGTACAGTACAACCTGACTTGGGAGATTTGCCTTTTTTTTTTTTTTTTTTTTTTTAATGTAGCCTATCACAAAAAAGTCAAAAAAATCATTTAAATGAAGATTTAATGGCTGAATTCATCTATGCTTTTTTGATAGTGCATGCAAGTAGGAAAGCAGCAGTCTTAATTCATTTGATAATTGAGAAGTTTCATTACTGCTTCACAGACTCAAAAACAGTGGGATTTTTTTAGGCTTCAAAACTTATACGGTATTAAAACAGTAGGAAACGCTAAAGACACCTCAAACGCAGTTAAACAGCTGACCTAGATGGTTGAGTCAGACACAGAAAAAGCCAAACTTTGGATGTCATACAGAATCTAAATTTGTAAAAATTTCTGGCCTCTTCTATGAGGTGGGTATGGTGGCTCACCAGGAGGTGAAGTGGGTCAGGTGATTCTGAACCCTCAGCACCTGTATGAACCATCCTCCTGAAGAGAAACAAAGCAATTCCCAGACTGCTAGTTCCATACAGACACCCTGACAATGCTTTCACAAAAGATGATCCTAATAGCAATGAAGTAAATCACCTAATGAATAAAAACAATTATAAAAGCTCTACATAACACAAGCCACTTCTGCTTTCACTTTTTTTTGTGCCTCATGCATACCTGATGCCGCTTCTTCAAATTGTTTTTCTTTCTCTTCTTCCCTCTTCTCATGTTCAGCAGTGAGCAGATCAGACACAAGATCTTGAATGTCCTTGTAGTTTTCTCCAGTGGCCAAGATTTTACTTTGCACTGTTTGCTTTATTAGCCTTCTACAGAAACCCATCTCCAAGGCAGTTTTAACCACAGGTGTGTTCATCATGATTACATCTTCTGAATGACTTGCTCCAGGTTCAAAATGAATAACTAATCAAAGACGAAAATTACCATGTATATTACAAAAAATAAACCACCTATACAACCCAGAAGTCAGGCACAGCAACATTATCTACACATATGCATATATACACGAATACCTAGCATTAAAAAGCTTCAGTGGTTAAATAGCTGGTTTTAAGTAGTTAACTTAAAAAAATGGAAGCCAGTTACTTAGATTCAAGTGGACTGAACCAATACTAAACATCGATCCATGTGCGGCTTTCACTAAAATCTATAATAACCCAAAGAAACCACAAATAATGCCATTGTTTCTTAGCAGCTTTTTTTATACTTAGTCATTTCTAGCTTCAGCCTTGAAAAATGTTGGGGGTGTGTCAAAATTCAAAGTTTACAATAGTACAACTGTTCTATTCCAGCTCCTGATCAGTATTTTCCATTCAACTTACTAAACACCAGACACGTGAGATTCCAACTCATTGCCCTCAATCAGCAGGAACTACGATAACCCACTCACTCTCTGGGAGGAGTTTATTTCCACCATAACTACAGTCCAGCTCAGAAAGACTTCACTTTATCAGCTTGTCCCACCCCCTCCTTGACCACGATTGCTCAACTTTGAGAATTTATGTAGCTACACTACTAGAGTTGCATAACTACATAGTCATGACAACCTCTAGCAACCGTTCCACCAAGTTCTATACCATAGCTCAATTTAACAAATGCCAAATTGATTTGTTTAACCCAACCATGAAAGTAGAAAACACAGATACAGCAGATGTCAAGCATTCAAAACCAAAAATCTCAGTGTGATGTTAGTATGAAAATAAGTAAAACGAAAGACAAGACCTCTTAAAGGTGCTTCCTTGAAGCTTGTTCATGTTACAACATTACTGAGAAAATCCTCGCAATAGTGTTCTTTCCAAGAAAATGTAAGAATTGTTAAGCAAGTTACCTCTGGATAGCAAAATTTACAAAATAATAGCATCACAGAATGGTTTGGGTTGGAAGGCACCTTAAAGACCATCTAGTTCCAACCAAAATGCTGAGGAAGTTCAAAAGCATGCTTTAATATACATACTTGGGGGATCGATGTTTTCATCTACAGGCGTATCAGAGGTTGACAAGAGCTATGGAAAACAAAAGAACTACATTAGTATCAAGTATTGCTTTTCCCACTACATACCTTTCTAACACATTCTTCCCTCATCAGCCATGCTAAGCTTTTTATTTGAAAGCATATTTGTGCAACTGTATAACCAATATAAAGTTAGCACTGTTCACTTCCATGAAGAGAAGTTTGGCTTACTCTTCCCATAAGAGTTATGGATAGAAATAATTCAGGCTGTCCACAACCGATTTCTGAAGTAACAATTACTCACTGAAGTTTATATAATCAGAATTTCCCTCTCCTGACACGAAGGAGCTCACTGCCTCATGACACTTCCCATAAGTATCTGTACAGGTTATCTCTACTAGTCCCAGTCCATTAGCCATGGTTCAGCATTGGTTTGATTTTTGTGCTCATGAAAAACATTTATCACATTAGAAACCTAGTAGAAAGATATGCAGAAACGAGGCAGAAGGATGGACTGAACTCCCCAAACAAACGTAGCAGGCTTTTTAAAGAGAAAAACAAAGTTACAGGACAGTAAAGTTTACCTGTTCAAGAAGATGGGGGAACCTGGCCTGAATTTGACTTACGAACTCTCCTCCTTTTACACGAAGCAGATACTCACATCTGAAACATTGACAGAAAAAGTATACTAAATTATACATTCTACTTACCAAGGGAAAAAAAAAAATCCAATGTAAGAATCAAGGAGTTTACAGTAACACAGCATAACTTAAGTGTATGTTTCTCTTCCTTCATAAGGGAAAAAGTTCTCTTAATTGGAAGCTTGATGTAGCCTGGTGACACTTTGATAAAGCTTCCCATGAGGTTCAGCCATCAGTAGGCTCAGGTATATAAGTGCAGTAGCTTTACATTCTGCTACCACTTCTAATCAAAATGGCATGTCATGAGAAATGACAGGTTGTCAGCATCACTACACAGTACACTGATAAACTGTTTCCGTTTCACATCTCAGCATTCTTATCTCCCACTTATATCATTCAAAATAAGTTAGCAAAACCACTACCAAATCCAGATTTACTTCACTAACGCAGAGTATATCTCTTTAGTTCATCTACTGACAGGCATAACACAGAAGGAAGTAAAGCTGTCATTTTACTCTACTTACATCATGTAGTCCAACAGTCGCTGGTAAATGCCCAGGAAAGACTAGTTGGAGATCTATGATGCGAATTATTAGCTTTCCTGAAGTTAAGTGCAGCTATCTGTCATGTAGTCAGAGATTTCCACAGGCACAGAGAGCAATTAGGTATGCAACTGCCGCTTAATTATGGGGGATGTTAAAAAGTTATGTCATTTTTCCAAGAGACATATTAAACACCTGCTGAAATCTTCACAAGCCTTACCACACCTACGAAACTATACTGCACGAGCTGAAAGACTAGTTCAAGAGCTTTCAGCGTGGGCACAGAACTAGACCAAGTTAGATGTTCCTTCTACTTCATTTCTCAGCAGCTTTTGCTCTCCCCAGTCTGCCATTTAGCTGCTTCTCTTAGGTAAATATGCTCATTAACAATGCAGGCTCACAGCTTTTAATTACGAAGTGGAAAGCATTAAATATCATCCTTAATGAAGAAATGTTTTAAGGCCACCTTAGCACCTCAGACCTTTTAAACAGAGGTACATGAAATACACCCAAATGAAAGAGTGAATTTGTACAGCACATTGTGAAGTTAAACAGAACTATGAAGTGCAGTATGTATCTGCCAAAACTAAAGTATTAAGGATGTGAACAAATTATGCTAAAGGTTTTGCAAGTTACCTTGGAAACCACTTTGCATGCTCAATCCACGGATCATCTCCAGATTCCCAGCACCTTAAACCACCATCACAGCAAAAACACTTGACATCATCATTGCGGCCTTTAAAAGAAACAAGGCAAACTATCTAGCAATCATTCACACCACTTATGTTAAAGTAAGAGATGACATAGCAATATGAGTAAATCCAGACACTTCAGTTTTTCTTACCTACATAGTAGAAACCAGCATCTGCAAGCTGTTCAGGCTGAACTGGAATTCTAGTTGGCCAATTTATGAACGTTTTAACACGTGCTTCATGGGTTTGCATGCTCACATTTGAAACATTGAAACTTTGCTGGTCTCGGGTGAGGTTCTCCACAAAAGGGCAGTTAGGAAAGTGTCTCCGATGCTCTGACACAGCATTATCTTTTGGTTCCCAGTTACTCAGCTGACCACCACAGCTGAAACAAGCAACTTTGTCTGCTGTCCCCAAGTAGTAAAGTCCAGCCTTTGCCAGATCAGTTGGCGAGATAAATGTCAGTGGCCATGACTGAAAAGTTCGTAGCCTAGCATCTTCTGTACTCATGGGAGGATTGTGAAGTTTAGGTCTCAAGAATGAAAGGTCTTCAACTGCCCTAGTAGTTACTGGGTCTTGAGGAAAACTGAAAAAAGAACCACTGAAATATCCAACTTGTTCTGAACTTGGAGAAAGTGTTATGGAATGTAGAGATGGTAAGAGACTGTTTACAACCGGAGACGAAAAGGTAGAATGAGAGGGCACTCCAAGGTTGTTAACTGAAAGCATGCTCTGAACAAAACTGCACCTAGGATACAGCTGTTTATGTCTTTCCATAGCATTGTCTCCTGGTTGCCAGCTGTCCAATGTTAAGCCACAACTGAAGCACTTAACTTTATCTTGCACACCAGTGTAATAAAACCCAGCCCGGGCAAGACTCCGTTCTGACACCGGCACGTTAATGGGGAAAGTAGAAAATGTTGACATTCTGTAGAGTTCACAGGTTAAGTCGTACTTCAGTTCACCACAGAGAGCACTCTGCTTCATGATGCTAGCCAAGAAAGGGCTGTTCTCCACTATGTTCATAATGGACTATATTTGGAAGAATGGGACAAGTCTTCCTCTGGGAGGTAGTTGTGTGCACTAAAGGCAATTTGGAATAACCCCCATCTGTACAAAAGCAAGCTTGAAAATTAAATACTTTAATGTGCAAATTCGAGTTCATATGTGAATAGAATGAGCCCCATGATTAACAGCGTTTAAACATCTGGGAAGGTTTTGCATTTTAGTTTATACAACTGCTGTCTGGGCAAAAGCTGCCCTATCCCATTTGGGGAATTGAAGAAAGCATGTCAAAAAGGACATTCCCTTGTAACATCTAGTCATAACATGCTTTCCTTGTACTTTACATCTGGGAGAGTAGTATCAATTTGTCAGGCTAGTGGAGGTGGAATCCAGAGGGGGAAAACCTCAAACGGGTTTATCAAAATCCTTTGTCAATAAAGAAACTAAGATGGAGGAAACTAGAATGACACCATTTTTAACCAGAACATGTGTTAAGTAATTTAAGAACTATTTTGCCCTAGGCAGCTTACACATGTAAAGATTTCAGTTTGTAAACCTCATTAGGAGGCTGAAAATAATGGTTTACCAAGCTCAAATGGCAGATGAAGAAAAAGCCCCTGAACTGACATTACTGAACTCATCTAGAGTATTTGCTACTACTAAACTTCAAAAAAAACCAAAACACCAACCTTCAACTTCCATATACTGTGGTAGCAGTTGTTGAGACTGAAGAAGTTAGTTTATACTCAACTTCACGTATATCGACTACTCAGCTATGAGAGAAACAAATCCTCTACACTGCCTCTGACATGGATGAACTCTCTTCATTAACAAGCCTGGAGTAACCCCAGGCTTTTCTGTCTACAACACTGTCAGCACAGACAGAGCAGAGCTTTTCAGTTTTAACCTGGTGCCTTAGTTACAAGTATAGAGTTATGAAATCTAAGATAAATTAATTGCTTTGTGTCAGGACATTCTAATGCTTTATGCCACTGAATTAAGCTGTTTCTGTATGCCATGCTTATGGCAAACAGAATCCTCAGATTAAAAAAAAAAAAAAAATAAAATTTGAAGCCCTAGTTTCTTTATTTGTGCACAGAACTACCTCCCAGAGTTCAGACTGATGTCCCTTTAAGGTGCCTACGCCTCCATATTTATGCTGAGTGTTCACAAGAAGAAACTGTAAGTATCTATAGTTTCAATCACTGAATTCTTTCGGGCAGAACAAAACCTGCAAGGAAGAGAGAGGAGTGTTTCAAAACATACAAAATGAGGCTAGTGCAATGTCTATGCAAACAGCAACTACACAAATTGAAATATTAATATCTCAAAGTAAGCCTTTTTGTAACATTAGCTGAAAAGTTTCAGGGACATACTGTGACATGGAGTGGATTTTACACTATTTCCCTGTTACTGACACATATGCAAATCTATTTAATCCACAAGCAGAATCTGGCAAGTGGATAAATCAGGCTTCTTGACCATAAGCTGTGTAACCGAACATAGCATCTTCTAGGAAAGAAGCTGCATTCATTGAAATGGGTTTGCAGATTCCCAAGCAATGAAGATCCAGTTTTATTCCACTAACTTAAATTAAGAGTACTGAAATTTCTTATTTAGGTAAGTCCAATGATACCTAAAGCACAGGACATCAGCAAAACTGAACTTCACAAAAAATTCAGGTAAAGGCAAAGATGAAGTTTGAAAGTTTTTAAATATATAATTTCACATTTATTCATATAGAGCAGTCTGTTGTACAGTACCAATTCCTAAAAAGATCTCCCAGGAAACATTCAAAACAGATATACCTGTCATGATCAGAAGCAGCCCTAGGAAAAACAGCTACTGGAAAACAACAGAGCATTTCCTATTCATCAAAGCATTTCCCATTCATCTCAATAGCTCTCAGTAGATTTGTTCTTAAGATGGTTACACTATTACTACTACTACTAGTTTCTTAATCACCGAGGACATTAGTTACAAATGTCTTACACCAATCCAAACCTTTAACATCAATGGTAGGACTAAACTATCAACATACACGAATTATGCTAATCCAAGAAGTTAAATCAGTTTCTGTACTGGAAAAAGTCAGATACCTCAGAGTAAATGCCGGAAATATCAGAGCAAAATGAGACCCTAATAATCTTAAAACACTTAGGATCACTTAAAGCTGAGATCCTGCGGTCGTTTTCTGCCAAACACTCTTCTTCCGGTATTATCCTCCACTACAGCCCTGAATACCCTTGATTTCCACAGCGACCCAACTGCTCTGAATCTCAAGGGCATGTTTTTCTTTTGTTATTCTGGAGTATCACCAAGAAGTTACCTGAGTCCAGAACACTGAAATTTAACATGTAGCAACCTCAAAGCTCAATATTCTTCTGCTCTTATGCTATAAGCCAGGTAGAACACGTTCACCTTCTGAACACCTTTCGCTAAATTCATAGCTCAAGTTCCCAGCGGCGCTGGCGTGCGGCCCCCACCCCGGCACG
>NW_009930512.1:0-12501 GCF_000696875.1 Nestor notabilis
CAAATTGGTGTCTCTCTAATTTAGAGACAAGTTATGTTCATTTGCTAGTAACAGGCCACCAGCTGTGCAAGCTTCAGTAGCTGTGTAAGGCCTCAAAGCTGGGTCTGGTTTTTGTAATTTAAATGCAACAAATCAATGGAGAATGCAATCAACCCGCCTCTACTTTCTTACATGGCAATTATGTGTGGGGTCTTTTAGGGAATGCTTTTAGAGGGTACCAGCTGATAGCCATCACAGAAGGCCAGGACATTTTTTTACAGCACTATCAAGGATCTCCCTTGATGTACCTTACTTCTGAGCAACGTAGGCTGTTAAAATTTAATGTAATAAGTTGGCAGAGAACATAAGTGATATGGGCTCTGATTTGGGTATGACAAAGAAGATTGAGTTCCAGGTTCCTTACTTTTTCCCAAAACTCTGTAATATTGTCTGTGTGCTACCATATCCACATAAACCCAGACCCAAAACAGAGTTCAAATATACCCTTAGAATATGACACCCTCCACCCCTTAATTATAAGCTTTCTGTAGAAAGATCTGGTCTCTTTCAAGATGTGCACTTTCAGCAGCAAGGAAGGGTTGCTCTGTAAGGGAAGGCAAGCTGGGAGCCAGGAGTGACAGCAAGGCAAGGCATTGCCCTCCCTCTCATTCCCACCCTGCCTGAACAAACAGAGCAGAACAGATAGGATGACAAAGATCAGGGCTGGCCACAGCCCAGCTGGCCAGGCATGTCTATAGCAAGAATGCAGGCCCCAGGTCAAGCCATTGAGCCAGTTCAGGAAGCATGGGTCAGGCCAGGGAGATTAAAGACACAGGCACAAGCACAGCTGTGACATAGATCAGGCAGGGGCCAAGCATGTAAACCATCATCCAAGCAAGGGGAAGCTCCCATAGCTTTTCTCACTACGTTTGTGTTTTCCCAGTGGTCAAATCCATGGCTATACGGCTGCACTGTAACAAACCTGGTCTTGATCACTGGCAGCCAAACCCTTAAGAAGGAGACACACTTCAGACACTGAAGCACTTCATTTTATCCTCAGTGAGAAAATCCACAAAGATCATCCTTCCAGGAACATGCTGATGTCAAACATAACTTAATTTGTTTTCCCAAGCATTTCTCATTTCTTTCATTCCTGAGACTCTCCATCTACATAGTCATAAAAAAGATCATCACTGAATATATGCCATTAATTAGCACAAGTATAGCAGTCAATCAACACCTTTGATAGTGAAAGCTAAGTAAAACACCCTGGAAACTTTGGTGACGTTATCAGTATATTGACTACTATCTATTGTCACAAAAACCTCAGCAATAACAACTTCTTGGCATCTTACTTGTAAGGAATAATGCTTTTTACCATAAAGGAGAATAACTAATAGATATTAAGTATTTATCAAAAGGTTGGAACGTCAGACTTAGCTTGATTAAACCCCTAAAATATGAATGTTTATCCCACGCTTATACAAGACTCCAGCGTCAGCAAAATTTGGCAGAAAAATATGCAGTACAGTTCAAATCCTAGCTGGTTCCCAGAATTGCAGATATATGCAAAAATGATAAATTGGACATTTTAGGTAAGAAAGGGAAATTCTACATTTCAGAACCTTAAAATGTCTAGCTTTACTATTGATAGAAATGTTTATGTAAGGGAGTGATTTCGTTTAAATGAGTTTCATCAGCCATGGTACATTTGAGTATGGATTCACGTAGCTGAAACAAGAAAGTCAGACTCAATGTGTGAATACAAAAATTAGGGAAAGTACTGGGGAAATAATCTCAGTTGCATATATGTTGAAAATTAAATAAGAAAAAAAATTATACAATAAAATTGTCTGCAACAACAGTTCTCCTCCTAATTTCAAGGGTTTTTTGAATTTTATTGCTTCCATTTCCCAAAGGCTTTCATCTTCTGGAAAGTCAGGAACTTTGGAAAACATCCACTCAGCTCCTTTGAAATCAGAATTGCATTTGAAGTCCTCAAGTAGCATTGCAAAAAAGTGATTGATCTTTCCTTTACATCTAAGCTCCTTTTAAATTCATTTAATAAACATTCACTTGATAACATACGTTGAAATCATTCCCATAAAGACGAAAAAGTACGTCTCTTCAGCAACATAGGCTGCTGAAGTTGTGAATACTGTCTATGAAATTCAAGCTTGACACTTCTCACAGTGTCAAGGAAAGTTCAACTTGCATCTTATCTTCAGCATTCAAGAATAACTAGGCTACCAACCAGATGTACAATTCTAGACAACAACTGCAATTAATGGTTTAATTCATCAGGAAAATCAGACCTTTCAAACACTAGGAGAAAGTCTCTCTGAACTGGAGGTTGCCCTTTACAGAGCACTAGTCCAAGTCTGTCAGAGGAGGAAATGAGGACTTCTAACATCTGAAAAATCACAGACATCCGGAGTCACTGAATTTTGTTATTTTGCCTCTCCTTAGTAAAATTTGACAAAAATGGCATTTAACTCTGTCTCTCAGGAGTCTTGTAGAAGCTGATAATATTTAGCAAAAGTTACAGAGCAGCACAGGTAAAAAAGGAAGGGAAATAAACAAAACAGAGAACACAAAAGGGAAAAAAACAATTTAGAAACATTTATAATACTGCTCTCAGTAGCCTAAAGGAAAATTAAAGAAGCAAGCAAAAATATGTATCTTCCATATTATTTTTAAATTATGTCAAGAAAAAATTATACCTCTCTAGTTTAAACCCTGAGGAACAAAATACATCTTTAAAATAAAATTTTTCAAGGGGTATAGGTCTTTTTGTATTTTAACCTACTTCAGACAGAGTGAAAAATAATCAGAAGTGAACTAAATTAAAGAGATGTCTCTGGAGAGCAGTTATCTTTTCTGTGTCTTGTTATCTGATAGCCAGTACAATGAGCCTCTGATTGAAGTTCTTATACCAACAACAGTGATAATAGACTGAAAATGCACAGAAAATTAAAGCTTCCAATGTCATTTCCTCACATAAAATTTACCAATATATTCAAACTCATAATTCATAAAACCAGCAATATTACATATACTTGTGTTGTTTTTATAGTGCAGGTAATAGGTTCAGGAATATGGGGACATCCTTCTCCAATACTTTTGAACCTGTACATTTTTTGTTGTTTCTATTTTCCAGGAAAGTCCTGAATCTTACTTCACTTTATGTGACTCTGGATTTTCCTTTTTTGTCTCACTGCCTTCTGAAGCTGTCATTATCAACAGTTTCCTTCAGTTTTCCTAGTCTTTCTGTAAGGATTGGGCTGCCCTCAGAGTTATGAATAACATTACAGTGATACAAAAACACTGCCCTATGACCTGGCAGGTGAGATGCCTCCACTCAGCCTCCTCTACAACAATACACAATTCAACTCACTATATTCCCAAATTTGAGTTACCCCTTTCTCGTTTTGTTTTAGTAGCCGTAATATTGAGGTGTCATGCATTCCCTTACTTTTTATGACTAAGGAGGAAACATTCCTCCTGGAAGCCTCAGATACTCGAATCATCAGGTTTTCTACTCCCTGCATTCTACCCTTGAACTTGGCCTCCTACTTCCATCCAATCATCTTGAATTTATGGGCTTTGGGTAGCTCAACCAAATCAGTCCCCAGGCTGCTCTGAAGCCAACCAAGTTCCAGGAGTCCCATCTACATATTTAAGGTTTCATACAACAAAGGGAGAAAGAAGGGCAGAGGGGAGCCAACAGGTTAGCAGGGCTTCCCTTTATGATTCCTCAGGGGAAGAAAAATAACACTCTAATGATTTAAACAGTCTGATGTGTGTTGTCAAGGCCTGTAAGTCAGTACCAAAGAGTTATACGCAATATAGCCCATAGCACCTAAAAAATACATTTGCCATAAAAATATATTGTGTTATTCACCTAATGTTCTTCACAAATTCAGCCCAAGCCCTTTAGTAGGTGACCAGTTTAAATAAGGTAAAGCTCTGGAGACTGGTTATTACTACACACTGCAGCTTGCAAAACAACTCCATATTAACAATCTAGCTGAGAAAAACCTCCTTTACATGTACTCCTTTTCTTTGGTCTCAGAATCTTAATTTCTGCAATATCAAGGTATTTTAGAAAATAGTTAATTTTCACTACAAACCAAGTAAATGCTTCTAATTTAAGGAGACTCCACAGCGTTAAAATTGTAGTGAATCTGAATGAAATACTCATCTCAGAGAAAGCTGTCAATCAAAATAACACTGTGTTTATTAGAATTTAAAAACAGTATAATATATGCATATTTTATTAAGCTTTCTTAACATCATCAGAATGTTAATCTGCTAATAGAGAAAACTTTATTTTATCTCCATCCATCTGAAGCTAGCACTTGTATTCTTTCTGATGCACAAGACATGTTAAGGAGATGGGAAGTTGATTCGCACTGTTGTTTCAAGGACACCTGGCATAAATAGATTCCCACATTCAAAGGTGCAGGGAACTGTGTTAGTGTTGCCTGATAAGGTGTACCTATGTCAGCCCACTGCATATCAGCAAGCTGTGTCTAACCCTCACTGCTTCTGTCTGCAAGATGTACCTATGGTGCCAATGTGATAATTGCTCTCTGGCTAGCATGCCTGATACCACATAGCACCTGCTTTGATGCAATCCTCCACTGATCAAAAGTTCATTGTTTGCTGTAAAGTCCTACTGAATTTGGTTCTGATTTGAACAGGACTACTCTTCATTCTCAAGTGGAGTACCATGTCAGAGAGGATGTGAGCCAAGGAAAGGTTTGGCCCTAAGCATTTCAGGCTTTCTGAGATCAAATCTGAGCAAACAGGAGATGCAAATAGGTAATAATGCTTTCCATGTAACCAACTGTTATTCTTGTCACTTAGCCAAGCAGAGAAGTTGAGGGTCACTACATTTTAATACAGGCATTCTTAACTTTCAGTGTTATTAAGACCTTGTGAGTCACTCAAGGTAATGATTCCAAATGGAAGGAAAAAGTAAGGTAGATAATGCAGCCAGCAGGCATGGAAGAGATTTTATTATTCCTGGGAGACACTATACAGAAATGTCAGACTGGACACCTACTGAAAAGTGCTGGAACAAGTGTCTTTCTGTAAAAGTGAGTAATGCTCAAAATAAATTTGTTAAACTAATGTTTATTTTAATAAAAACCAGAGGGATTGGGGTGCCGGGGAGGGGGGGAGGGGGAGGAGATTCTTATCTGATATTTCCTCTAGTCATTATTTTTCTGTAGATGGAACTGAATGAAAGGTAATTATATATTGCTTTTACTTTTTGGATCCTAAACCACTATAAAAGCACTATTCACCTAAACCTAGATGTGATGAAGTACAGCAAGTCTTCTAGTGGAAAGAGGTAACGACCATACTCCAGAAGCTCCCACCACCATGAGCCAATTTTTCCATCCCATTTCCCTATGAAAGTTCTTCCCTACAACTTCCATTTTGTTTTGGTTTAGTTTATCTTTTAAATATTAGACAAAGGAATTCTAAGAGATGTAATTTCATTTAGGTGTCCTCACCTGGAAAGAAACTCAGTTTCCACAAATAGAAAGCAAACACTGTTCTGCCGGGTTTTGTAAGGCAAGAAGTAGTAGCTTAAATGCTCATTAGATTCCTCAATTTTAAAATCAAAAGCTTTATTAATAAGGTATTTTGATACTACTTTTAGTAACAAATCAAAGGAAGGAATCACCATATTGGGACATAACATTTAATTCCTTTGAAAATGTGGGTATATTTACATATCTAGCAGAACCTAAACTAAGGACATAATCAAAACCACACTTGCCAGCTCAAGAGATAATTTATTAATTAGGTTTATCAGTAGAAATCTGAGGTTATCTGTCATAGTCATGAGTAAAGGCCCCATGACACTTCTGGTAATCATTTGATCTTTCATTTTTCCTGGTTAGTGTTCCCTCTAACTCTCTTCCACAGGTTAATATTTAGAAAAACTATAAAAAAATACTATTTTTCTTTTCCTTTCTCTTTTTCTTTTCCTTTCCCTTTCTCTTTTTCTTTTCTTTTTGTCTTTTTATCAGAAGTTTCTTTAATATGCACAGAATAGATGTGAGAGGGATTTTTATGTCCATGATCATGAAGTTAGTTTTTTATTTCAGAGACATCTAATTTCCTGTCTTCTCCTGATCTATCCAAGGGCAAAATGAAGTTCCAAGAAATCCCCACTTCATCACATTTCATTACAGGTCAGCTTTGTGTTTCTAAATTTCATAGGAGATAATATTAGTCACACAGGTCCTTGTGACTGATTACTTAATATATTCATACTTGAGAATTGTACTTCAGCCAGTCTTGAACAACTGTTGGCAGTTCACTGCACCATTATTTAAAGACATGAACTGTGTCTCCAAAGTCCTGTCTTTACATTTCAAGTCCAGTTTACTTTTTATTCATATAAAAGCAGGTAATCTGGCAAGTAGGTTACCAGAGTGCTTGTAAAGTTTTTTCTGCTTTTCTTTTCTGAATGCTCTGTGCAGATTTCTACTTATTTCTCCTTCAGTTTAAGATACCATATTATGTGCATTATTGTTATTTTAGTAAAAAATACGTTCTCCTGAAGGAGATCACTGTCTCTAGAGTAATATAGCTTTAAAAAAAACTATAATGTCCACACATCCATGTTTTTGACAGGAGGGTAGGGGGGCGGAATATGACCTTGTGGCACCTGTTCCCAGATGGACAAAACAGAAGGAGCTACAGCTTTTAATCATCATGGTGTGGCTCCCTAGATACCACTGGGGTCATCTATCAGGAGCATCCAGAGCAGCACCAAGCCACTCTCAGAGGTGACAGGCAGAAGGACCACGCCAGGTTTCTCCTCTGCTATTTCGTAGGACATTTGCAGTTCCTCATTTATCTAGATTTGCTGTTAATTCCTTTAACTACACCATTTACATAAGCCATTTTCAACATTTAGTTATGTTATTTCTGCAGGTAGATTTCTAAACATCTGCCTCATATTCATTCTTTTGTTCAAGCAGTTGGGTAAATTTTCTCTCTTTGTTAGTATTATTTTATTTTTCAGCTATAGGTTCACTTCTGTGAAAAGTGATATTTCAGGAAAGGAGACATACATCTCTAAAGCATGATGAGAATTTAAGTTTAGAAAGAAAGGAATTTTGGAGGTTTTTCTTATGAGCAAGAGAGATTGAAAGCAATCACTACCTCAGAGCATGGAACATTTTCAGAATGACTTCTAGTTTTGCAGGTAGGAATAACCTAGTATGTATCTGAAGTGCTAGGATCTGAACAACAGGCCCAAGCCAGAGCTGACTTATAGATGAATCCTGTGCATCATACGATCAGCGCCCTTTGTGCTAGTTGACATAATATTAAGACAAAATGATAAACTGCTGATGCTGATGTTTTGAAATAGATAAACCTTACATATAGACTCAACAAAGCACTTACGCTGGCTATTTTGATAAAATACACTGTAGGTCTGATGACTCTTGCGAGGATTCTGTGCAATTGATCTGCAAGGATCTTGTACAATTGTCTGCAAGGTATTTTAGGAAACCCCCACCAACCGCACCCTGGGCTCTGGCCAAGCCCTGGTCTCAGTTGGTCAGGGGGTGTACCACGAGATATTTCTGCACAAAAGAATATGTAAGTCATTTTGACTTGCTAATTTGGGTATACAAAAGCTGGACCCTCTTGCAGCTACTTTGGAGACCTCTATGGGTGGATGCACCACATAGAACTTCCCAATTGCTGGCAGAGGTTCCCCAAAGCCTCAATACAACAGAGGTTCCCGAGTGACCGTGGATCTGGATATTGGTAACATATTTAGGCAATTGGTGATGTATCTTTTTCTTAATCACTGTTCTCTTCCTCTTATAGTAACGATTAAGTGCATTGCCTTGCTTATTTTGTTTGTTGCTTAAACCTAGAGTATAGCAAGCTAATTGTGTTATCAAATATATCACTTTATTTCTATATTATCTTAATATTAACAGTAAAATACAGTCATTCTTTACGTTGGTGTCTGTGTCCTTCCTGTTGCCTCCATACATTAACAAAACAGTATCTGATACACACCAAAGCAAAGGTATAAAATGGTTTTTAACCTGATTGGTCTAGAAACAGAAACAGGGTTAAAAGCTTACCATAGGTATATGAAAGACATATTGGCTGATTACAGATCTTTGCGGCCCCACTGATCTCTGTATCCCCACTGTTTTTTTAAGCAAGACAGAGCACCTCTTTTCACTTACGAAAAGAATGCAAGCCCCTGACTTTGCATGCCTATCTTTTCATTTAGGACATGGACTTACCACACAATTGATGGAATTCAACAAAAGAAGTTCAAAGTGCTAGTTAAAATTTTTATGATTTGTTTACTTAGGAAAGCTGCGTCCAGCCACAAAGAATTCTACTTCAACTAGAAACACCAAAAAAAAGCATATCCAAGGAATCTGCTGTTTGTATGAAAATATGCTCTCTATCACAAAGATTAGATTGTGCCAGAAACCTGCTATGATTTCCCAACATTTTGTAACATTTGAGGTAAAAATATGCACCTTTTAAGGAATTACAATAAATACATCTGTGTTCTGTGTTTGTTTTCCTGAATATGTGAAGTAAGATTAAAATCTGTTTTCCTTCATATCAATCCTTTATACAAATAAAACCCAATAAAGTATAAAATAAATAAACCCCAATAAATTATAAAACAGAGAAATTTCTGTGATAATATGCAGCATAAATCTACAGTTACTGTTCTTCTAAATGTTCTATTTACAGGTAGATACCTTACTGAAGGAAATGGTAGGAACCACGGTATCATTTTCCACAAAAATACAGACATTGCAGTAAGCTGTAGTGTCCAAAAGGATTTAAGGGTCAAAGTCAGGGATCACTTATACCCATGAAGTTCCACTGAATTTGGACATGTGAGCAAAATCTGCACTTTAAAATTGTTCAAAATGCCTGAGGTAGTCCCATAAGGAAAAGTACATCCATTTGCCTGGCTGGGAGTACTGATATATACAGGTTTTTTTATAAGCAGATTCACTTCAAGAATTATGGTAATCAGACCTACAAAGGTCTCAGCAGGAGTGATGCTAACATCAATCCAGCTGTTTCATAAGAAAAAACATTATGTGAAATCAGCATTCTCCATCTCACATTTTTTGTGAGACAGAGATCCCAAGTCTCTCACGAACAAAGAAAATAGATATTTTAGTGTAATGTTACTGTTATTCGACAGGAAGATAAAAAGACCATGAAATGTAGTTTTGTGACTGAAACTGAATCAGAATTTCTGGAGCTGATGCCATTTAAGTATAATTTTGTCTGAGAATATGCAAAAGGGAACTTCAGTGCAAGCAAAAATACTATGAAGACCACAGTATAAGGAAAAGAATCATCAAGACTCATCTCTTTCTTTCTGTCCCTAGGACAGATTTTTATACTGTTAGGTATTTTGCTTTAAATAAAAAACAAAACAAGGTACAAAAGCTGACTATGGTCTATAACTTTCACAGTCAGCTATAGTTCTCAAATTCTGCTGCAACACTGTCTTCAGAAACTCTGTACACTGACGCAAGCAGAAGTTAAACACATCTGGGAAATGTCAGTGTGAATGTTATTTTTTAATATTAGTGGAACCAAGAAAATGTTGGATAATTTTTTTGATGATTTGCTTTAAGACTAGCAATGACAAACATGCTAGTTATTTTATTACTTATTTTCCTAATAAAATACATTACAACAATAATGGTATATATTTATGGCCTCCATCTAGTTATGTATTTTTGTAATGACAAGATTAACATTGGTAAGATCAGTAACTCACATAAATTTTTTTTACATTTATCAAAAATACTGGTTTAAATTGTTACAGATTTTGAGAAAATGTAATTCCTTAAAATAAGCTCATGTTCTTAAGGTTTGCATAACAAAGTGCTAGACACACATTTTTATTGAATGAAAACTTAGAATTTTGGAATGAAATATGACACAGGTGAATTCCACTAGTCCACTGAGTGTAAAGGAAGGAATAAAAGAGTATCAGTAATGGTAAAGAAACAAAAGCTCTTATTTCACCATGCACAATCATGTTGCCTTTGGAACTGAAACACTTTCTAATGAGTCACTTTTACAAAGCTGGAAATCATTTCACTTTTGAGGAAACACACCATCTCTACATAAAATTGGAGAACATTGCAGCTTCCATGTAGTATTGGACCAAGTTAAGTACAAGAAAATAAGTAAAGAACTCTGTCAGAAAAGTACAGATGAATGCTATTTCAGCCAAAGACTGGAGAGCTGTACACACGGGCAATTCCTATTCACCGATATTGATCGCCAGGGTTGATTCGGCTGATCTGGCTGGCTAGGCGTGTGTCCCCTTCCTCCCTCACCGCTCCCTATTCACCTCTAGACTGAGCTGTAGTTATTTCAGCTAAGGATCTGAACACGGGAACAGTCTGAACATATCTGCTCTCACATCAGAAAAACTGATGGGTTTTAAGGGTGCTACATTCATTTTTTTTGTATCAGATGCTCAAAAGAGAGAAATGTCTCAAGTTTTTCTGAGCATTACCTCTGTTCTCAAAATTGTCTCTGAGTTTGTATCTAACATATATGGAGAGTATATTGGTATTAACTGGAGTCCTTACGCTTACATTTTAGTCTAACTTAATATGAACAGAAGATGTCACATACATGGAGAAATACTCTTTATCAATGAACAAACCACAGGAAAAAAAAAAAAAGAAAAAGAAAAAAAAAAGAAAAAAAGAAAGGACATCATAAATCTGCAGAGATGTGATTTAAATTAAAGTGAGATTCATTTAATATATTTCACTTTGCATTTTGTATTAAGTAGCAATAATGATTATAGAAGATTAGTCTATAATCCATTTGGTTTAGGACAATACTAAAACTGAAAATTATTTTATAAAAAAATAAAACAAATCTTTGTTTAGTGATAGAAATTTCTCTGAACAGTCTGATTATTTATTCTGTAAATAAATGTTATCATTAATTTTACAATAAAACACACAAAAGACTGTGAGAAATACATAGAAGTCTGTGGATAAACAAAAGGATTTTCAAAGGACTGATATGCATAATTTGGAGAACACCTTTGTGTTTATTTTTTTTTTAATTCCCTTTTAATAACACCAGTGTACCAGAACAGCCTCCAAAGTTGAAAAGGATGAGGGAATGACTCAGACAGTTTTACAGAGATCTTGATGAACCTAACTGAGGAAGGCTTTGTTAGGTTTGGGGATGTGCTGAAGAATGTGCACAGGGGAAAGCCGAAGGTGAGTTAATAGGAGAGAAAGAGCATTATCTTGTACGTGGTCTTATGTGCATGCCTGAGTTTATCCACTGTATAATATTTTGTCTGAGTGCATAAACTAAAGAAAGATAGAATGTGTTACAGAGAGCAAGTGAGAAACTGAGAACTAAGTAAGAATATTGAGCTCCCTTTCCTCAGTGGTCTGACCCACATGTTTCCAGAAAGACTGGAGACTAATTTTGCCAAAGCCAGAGTGAAAGATAGAACAAAATGAATCATTCGAGTGCCCCACCATGAGGAAAAAAATGGGGAGAATACTGGCTTATCAGAAAGAAACAAACAGAATTTCTGTAGGATGCTTTTGAGACAGCTATGTTCATTTAAAGTCTGAGCAGGTGACAAACTGCAGGCAATTGATCTGATAGTTCAAACATTTTCTCTGACTGCTGTATGCAATTGCTAGGTGAATATAAGATAGGTCTGTTTGTTCCAAGCTTGATCACAGATGCTTGAAAGGTTGGACCTGACAAGGCTTAACTGTGGGTTTGCCTTCATATTGATATGGGAGGGAGGAGGTAGGGAGTCTTATTTTAATGTCTAGCCTGAGAAGCTGAAATATTTTTCCCTGACAGATGTATACATGTGAAGGGCATATGTTTACCCAGTGGCAAGCTGAGGCTATGGAGATAGGGAATAAAGGCCTCTCCTGGATCTTTAACAGGACAGTAGAATCTGGAGGTTTGCGATCTTTGTGGGACTACCTAGTGAATGGGAACCAATATATCTTTGATATGGAGAAAGGCGAGCAACAGTTTATCACTGGGAAAAACATCCATTATGAAAACAGAGGAGGGAAAAAAATCTCATTTTGCAATTCTTGAAGTTTCACTTGGGAGCTATTCCCAAGCCATATTTTACCATGTAGAATTTTTTCAAAAGAGGTGTCGATCAGAGGATATTTCCTCAATAAAATGTTTATTTATCGTGGTGTAACACTGACAGATTTAAAAGATGTGTGATCTTTGCAAACTTCTAGGACTCTTCTGTACCTATGGAGCAGCTAGTTTATCTTGTACTGCAAATACCTGAGCATATTTTGGTCTTGATGTGAATCACATCTAATTGTATACTCCTAACAGCTTGATGACACTGTAAACAGATATTATTTAATGTGATTTTTTTTTTTTTTTAAAAAAGGGACCCATTTACATTACTGCGAAAGATAAAATTCTAACAGG
>NW_009930512.1:12532-29682 GCF_000696875.1 Nestor notabilis
AGCAGGAAGGAAAAGCTGAGGTACATTTCTTGCTAAAGAACAGTGCATTACTGCCCTTGCTGTGAACTAGCGACTGGTGTCATTAGGCAGTCTATTTAGGTGGACCTGGCAGTTCCCCACTGTGTTTGAGTCAAAGAAGGTCAAGATAAACTTCTGCTATGAACATTATTCTGTAAAAATGAATTAAGTGTTTGGCAGCTTGTGCATGACAGATATTTTGCTATATTAATGTACAAGATTAATTCTTTCTAATGTTGCTGATATTTCAGGTCTGCTATCAATCTATCAAAGCTATTAGTAGTAAAAGTGGACTGTATTTTATAACTGAAAGCAAGAAATCTTTGTAAAGGGAGAGAGGGGAGGAAAACTGAAATGTATTCAAGGTGTTGAGAAAACAAATTCAGTAAACACTGAAAATTTGTTTTCAGAGTGTCTTTGGATTATTTTAGGGATCTTTAAATGTCTTGTCTTCTTTTCTAATTTGCACATGTAAGTCTGAAATACGTAAGATGACAATCAAAATTAAAATACCAAGTACTTCAATTCTTGAATGTTGCTTAAGTGCTTCTATACCTCCAAAATTAAATATTCTACTGAAAAAAAAGAAAACAATCCAGAAAAGAAATGTTTTGTTCTTTAGAAAAACTTCACTTTTACTATTTCTGATGATTTAAAATAAACATACAAACACAGATGCCAGATCTATGCCTGTTTTCAGTCTCCAGTCACAGCATTTTCACCAAATGAACTCAGTGCCAAATAAAAATTGTTCCTTCATAACTCTCATAACTCTAAATGCAAGAGTTATTTTGATTGTCTTCTGTGTTTCACTCCCCTTCTCTGAGGCATGCCAACATTCAGTCGTTACTTCTAGCCTTGGCTTTCACTGTGTAATGATAAGAGGGGACTACACTACAGCATAAACCTGAAAATGGAAGGAATGTAAATTAGAATGGCAGGTTTGTCATCTTCTGAAGAGGTGCAAGGTGCAGTCTTTTCCTGAATGATAGCGAGGTAGTGTTAGCTGTTGTAGCATCTTCACAGCTTTTGTATGTATTGCAAGCATTAATTCTTCCTGAGTTTATTGTAACTGTCTCTGGGTACAGATCATGCACATCTAAAAGAAGCTCCTTCATCTGCCCTGGAGAGGGAATGAAGAACAATTTAGCTACAATCTTTGCCCATAACCATTTTGTTAAATTTAAAGTTATTCTGCCCATTTATCATGAATCTTTCCAACACTCTGACCATCGTAACTGCTGTAATCAGTGCCAGAACAAAAGACGAGGTTTTTAATTTTACTGAGCCAGTAAGAGAGTGCAGGATGTCGAAACCCAGTATGTTGTATGAGAAACCAAATGAGAGCCATCTGTAGACATACAATGTATGCTATTCTGTAAGCCCTAGAGCACATATGAGGTTAATTGTTTTTCAGATCAAAAATACCACTTTTCTAAAGGCAGTACTATTTGTTTTGAAGAGAAATGAAAAAAAGGAAACAATAGGTTGTGCAGAACAAAACAATTAGTTTAGGAAATAAGTATCAGAAGAGTGGGATATGTGCCATACTGTAAATCTCACAGAAAATCTGAAAAATTACAATGAGCATGTCTTTAGTAAATATGAGTCTTGAAAGGAACAACAACATGTAAGACACCCTGGGGCAGGGGGGAGAGAAAATCTTCCCTCTTCACCTAGGGGTGCATGACTCAGCCAAACCAAATACACAGAGTACCAACTGCAGTACCATGATGCCCTGCCAAGCTCTGACTATGGACTGGCTTACGTTCGTGGATGTCTGTCTGCCGCAGTGTTTGTAAAATGAGTTATTGAAGCAAATACCAGACTGATTTTTCAACCCGTGGTAAAACAATGGGGTATTAACAAGTCTATCACTTCCTGTGTATACTATCAGTCTGAATAGCATTCTCTGTACCCTCCCTTAGGCTCTTCACAAGCAGTGAGAAAGAAGGACTTTCTAGACGAAGGTCTCAGATCTTTCCTTAGGAAAACCCATTAATTTTCTTCAGTTATATTTTATAGGCTGTTAGTTTCCATTTGGTCTTAACTGAGCTTACAAAAAACTTTACACTGTTTTCGTCCATCATTAACAATATTCTGATTTTTTAAGTTTGTCTGCACTATCCAAATATAGCTGGACCCATAAGTAAAAGAATATAATTAATATCTACATAAAATCTGGGAGGAAAGCAGAAACAAAGGCTGTAGGAGGAAAGCAGAAGCAAAGGCTGTAAGAGGAAAGTGCATATGGAAGGCAGTAAGAAGTTATGAAAATTTAATACAAATAAAATAGCTCCCAGTTACCCACAGGCATCAAAGCTGGAAGAGATGGATTTTTGTCTGGTGATTAAGACACCCTAACCACTCTTCCAGTTGCTATACAGTCTTAAGAAGTTATTTACTGAAGAGTTAGGGAGACAGCCTAGCCTGAGGATAACTGAAATGCTCTAATTTGAACTAAATTTTACAAGAAATTTAAAGACAGAGAAGTAGAAAGAAGAAAGAGTTTGGAGGAATCTGCAAGAAGTAATTCTGGCTTATCTTTTTGTTTTATGGTAACAGGAGCTGCAGCATGTATATAAACATCTTTAAAATGCCATTATTCTTCATGTTAATACATACACTTATATGCACATGTATATATACACAGATGTATATATTCCTGTTACATTTTTAACTCACATCTGGTGTCAGAAACCAAACTTAAGTGTCTTTGGGAAATTGAACATAGGAAAGAGATTATGGCTACATGAATTTGCTAAAAATAGTCAAAGCAATTTGCATAACACAATAAGAGAAAGTTGTTTGTTTTTTTTCCAAACATAACATGGGAATGTTTTTATATATAGTTAAATAATATCCTTTTTATTTTCAGGACATATATAAATGGTTCAGTACATCCTGGATGCGTAAACCTCTTAAGACATAGTTGTAACACTCAGAAGTGGGTAATTACGGAATTTCTAGGTATTACACAGCTTAGTGAAAGCAGTAAAGATGCCAAGAAATCATTGATGAACATACAGAAGTCTTCCAACATCATCCATACATGACAGAGATGGAGAAAGAGGCCTTCTTCCAGGAATAATAGATATATACAAACCCTCAATATTCCACAGTGTGGAATCTTCTGCATGATTTGTAAAATTGCTATTCTTTCTATTTCTCACCAACTTATGATAATTATATACCTGGATAAAAAACATGGCCATTTATTTTGGTGTCTCTATGGCTTAACAAAAAATCTATTCTGCTTATACAAAACTTAAATAGAAACATGAGGAAATTGCTTCGTGTCTGAACACACTAGCATCTGAGAACTACACTTGGATCCCAACTGTGGCACTTAAATAAAAGAAAAATGCAGCTATTATATAACTCCATTAGCATCCTCAGATCTCCAATTAGCTATTTTACCAGGTGCTAATCCTGCCAAACACACCCATTAACTTTTGCATATGCCCAAATACCCAAGCTGTTTCATGGCTACCAGGTCTACCTCGTCACTGCAGCACAGGACACATTTCAGCATGATACCATCATGCTTATAATTTCTTTCTATGAACTGTAAGAAAAATTTTTAAGGAGCCACCACAGATTTTGGGTAACCTGGTATATTGCTGAGACGTTGATCTTCACATTCAGTCTGGCTACTGCTTCAAGCTTGATTTGCTCTGGCAGACTAAAGCAGATTGAAGACAACCAAGAAATAGATATCTCCAGGTAGACTCCACCTGATATTGTAATAGGAAAACAGAATTGTAACTATGCCAAACCAACAGCCAGTGGTCAAGGTGAGGAGCATAGTCCTATTATTATGGTTTAGAATGTTCTACTTGGTTTATCTGGTCAGAGTTGCGCTATACTAGATGTCAAAAAAAAAAAAAAAACACCCAAAAAAACCCCAGACATAAAAACGTAACGCCTGCTCTCAAAAATTCCCAGCTTCAGAGCATTGTTATTCTTACATACTACAGAAGCAATTAATGAACTACAGCTCCTCAGCTTCCAAGACAATTTAAATGCTTATATAGAAGCATTTCAGCGAGAACTGCAAAAGCAAAGACTGAACAAAATGCTCTCCAGAGAAGCCATGTCCACTAAGGTATCAAATCATGTCACAGATGGTTCATTTTATAGACATTTCTTCTCACTTTAAAAACACTTACATTGAGTTTATGGTGATTTCTGCACCCCCACCAAACTCCCTGAAAGCTTCTAATCAGAAGCTTTTTCCAATTCAGTTTTTTTCATTATGAGCTTAACTTGCATAACTTTGCAGACCCCATTACAGGTTTTCTTTCAACAACCATTATTCACAAGTTTATACATTGAAGTGACTTTTTTTTACCTTTTTACCTGCTTCGAATAATGTATTACTTTACTTCTTTAGTAAGACTCAAGAGACATCTTCTTCCTTTATTTATCATATGCACTGATGGAATTAATTTCAAACTAGGCTGTGGCTTATTTTGGGCAAGGGTTGTTTCTGGCAGGATATTTGCAGAGCATTCACTACAAATTGGTCTGTTACAACTAGGCATTAGTGGAGTACAATAAGAGGTGTTATTAACAACTAGCTTTTGGTTCAAAGATCAGGTGAGTTGATGACTAAAAACGAAAGAGACAATTCCATTCTGATGTCTATCAAATAGTGATCACTTCACAAAGTGAATTCAGTGTTTGCACCTTCTGCTGAGAATACTTGTTTGATGGGAGCCCTGTCCGGTGCCACTAGTCAGAGCTGTCAGAGCATAATCTTGATGTGTATATTTCAGCATTGCCTGCTTCTCTCTGTTGTTTTCACTATGTGTTGAGCTCTTATTTGTTGATTACAAATTGACAGTCATTTGGACATTACTGATTTTCTCCATTTAGCATTCTTGATGCTGTTTCTCTACCCTGGTCTTTATACAAGCAAAAGAGAGGTACAAAGTACCTCAACCACATAAAGAAACTTCAGATGAATCTAGCATACTTGTAGAATGGTAACTTGAATTAAGATATGTTTCTTCTTTTCTGCATGTTGATTTTTTTTTCTATTTTGACTAAGCAATTTTTTGAATTTAAAGAAATTGCTATAAATTCAACACACTATACAATTAGTAAGGCCATTTAATTTTCTAAAGCCTAGAATAGCAGCATATTATCATTTTAAACCTAATTTACAGTGAACATCAGTGAAGAGCTATCTGTGTGAAGATTTTAATAACATCATGCAATGTGTATGAAATTGATATCTATAATTGCAAAAGCAAGACCACTCATGGCAAATTAACATATTTATTAGTCAGAAAAACTGGCAGTACAGAATTGTTACAGAAATTCAAATACTATAAGTGGCAAGGTAAAACTTAGATGAGATTATCCAAATGAAATACCACTGGAATTGGTATATAAATTTTGGAATATAGTATGATACTGGAAAAGTGAAAACATGCCTTGAAGATAGAATACTTGCTGAACAGTAATTAGAAGAAATTGTTGAGATTTGTAAGTCTGATATTTCATGTAATTCAGAGAAAAAACTCCTAAGCAACTGATGAAAAGCACTTTCATAGAAGAAAAATCATAAAAGACGGTGTCTTATCATATGTTCATTTTTACATTCTGTTTTTGTAGTCCAGTCTGTAAAGCAGTGAAACTTCACATCATCTAGGAAGCTTGGAAATAAAGTAACTTGGAAGACACCTGAAGAGTATTTCAAAGGCTGAACTGTAGGGAATTCATGCCATTTTTGACCCTAGAATAATTGCCTGGGACTAGCTTATATGACATGTGACCCATGAGAGACACAGATCCTTTGAAGAAGCTGCTAAATAACAAGCATGAGACCAGAGCACATCTAAAATGGCACTAGATGATTAAGTTTAAGAATCTGAATCCTGTGTTCATCCCTACTTAGCAGTCTTGCTCAAGCAGCTGATGGACATTGTTGCCACTCATAGCCCTCCATTCATACTTCCCTTTTCAAGAAACTTGCTCTTCGAACAAGTTGAAAGCAGTGGTCACTCCTACTTCCAAAAAAGGGCAGGAAGAAGGACCTAGTAGAGGTCTACAGACCAGTCAGCCTTACCTTGATCCCTGGGAAGGTGATGGAACAACTAATGCTGGAAACCATTTCTAGGCAGAAGAAGAAGAAGATAGTGACTGGGAGTAGTCAGCGTGGATCCACAAAGCAGAAGTTATACTTAACCAGCTGATACACCTTTATGCTGAAATGAGTAAGGATTTTATACTGTGCCCCACAAGGTCCTCATAGAGAAGCTGTTAATATATGGGCCAGATGGAAGGACAGTGAAGTAGATTGAAAACTGTCCAAATGGCCGGGTCCTGAGTGTTATGAGGCAGTGATCAGTGTCGCAAGGTCTAGCTGGAGATGGACCAGAGCAAGTTTGCTGATGATACAAAACTGGAGAGAGTGGCTGATATCCCAAAGGGTTGTCCTGCCGTCCAGAGAGATCACAATAGGCTGGGGAAGTGGGC
Organism: Nestor notabilis; assembly: GCF_000696875.1. NCBI lineage: Eukaryota > Metazoa > Chordata > Aves > Psittaciformes > Psittacidae > Nestor > Nestor notabilis. The sequence continues at coordinate 19,040 of NW_009930512.1, forward strand.
TGACAGGAGCCTCATGAAGTTCAATAGGAAGAACTACAAGGTCCTGCATCTGGAGAGGAGCAGTCCCATGTGCAAATGTATGCTGGGGGACACCCAGCTGGAGAGTGGCTTTGCTGAAAAAGACTTGGGGGTTGAGGGATGTGATGCTTCCCTTCTGCTCATCACTGGTAAGGCTACATCTGGAGTATGCTGTGTACAGTTCAAGGTTCCTCAGTGCAAGACATACATTGGAGAGAGTCCAGCAAAGGAGCACAAAGATGATTAAGGGACTGGAGCATCATTCCCAATAGGAAAGGCTGAGAGAACTTGTACTCTTCAGACTAGAAAAGAAAAGGCTCAGGGGTCAATCTCTTTAATGTGAACAAATATCTGAAAGGAGGGTGTAAAGAAGATGGAGTCAAACCATTTTCAGTAATGCTCAGTGACAGGACAAGAGGCAATGGGTGCAAACTGAAACATGGATGGTTCCCTCTAAACATCAGGGAACACTTTTTTTGCTGTGTGGGTGGCTGAGTACTGGCACAGAGCAGTTGTGGGGTCTACTACCTTGGAGATATTCAAAAGCTGCTATGGTCCTGGACAACTGGCTCTAAGTGACTACTTAAGCAGGTTGGAGGAAATTACATCCAGAGGTCCCTTCCAACCTCAACTCTTCTGGAATTCTGTGAAAGGGAAATTAAAAGACATCTTGATATGGCAAACATTTAATTTACATTGTGGAACACCTAACAAAAAATATTATTCAAGTCCACAGGCTATGAACATTCTAGCATATGAATTCAAGAATGTAACTCTGAAGTCCCTCTCAGCATACAAGACTGTGCAATCTCAGATGACCAACCATGTGTAACTCCTGAAGATGTTTTCACACACTTGGAGAAACTCATGCATTGCTACAGAAATGCACCCACCTATGGTTCAGGCACACGTACATAGATATGCATGTACCATGCGTGCATTTGCATAATCGTGCAAAACACGGTTTAAACCCAGCCAGTAACTCAGAACAGACAGTTGTTCACTCACCCCCGCCTTCCCCTGCCATGGGCAGAACAGGGAGAAGGATAGAAAGAATGTAAATCCCACAGGTTGAGATAAGAACAGTTTAATATCTAAAGTACAATACACTACTACTAATAATAATGATAATAATGACAAGGGAAATACAAGGGGAGAGAATATAAAACTAAAAAGGGGAAAGGAAAAACGAACAATAACAAGTGATGCACAATACGATTGCTCACCGCCCACCCGCTGATAGCCAGCCTGACCCGAGCAACGATTGGTCCCTTCCAGGTAACCCCCCCAGTTTATATACTGGATATGATGTGATGTGGTATGAATTACCCCTTTGGCTAGTTTGGGTCAGGTGTCCTGTCTCTACTTCCTCCCAGCTTCTTGTGCCACTCCTCACTGCAGAGCCTGAGTGACTGAAAAGTCCTTGATCAGAATAAATATGACTTAGCAACAACTGAAACGTCAGTGTGCTATCAACATTGTTCTCAGACTAAAGCTGAAAACACAGAACTGCACCAGCTGCCAGGAGGAAAATTAACTATCACAGCTGAAACTAGGACACGCCTGCAAGTATAAAATTAGATTGTTAGGATACAACAGATAGCACCTCTTCTTTAACATGCTTCAAATTTCTCTGTTTGGGGCTTCTCTCTAGATTAATAGAGTCCCATGGCTAGCTCCAAAAATATTACTTCAATTACTATGGGAAAAGTTCCAATACATTGTAGAGGTGATCACTATCATGCATTTTATGCCAGTAGTTTTGTGGACATTACATTTTATCTTCTGTTTTTCTTTTTCTGACTCAGTTCATTAAACACATTTCTTCCTAGATCCTGTGGTATTCATTTTGATTCACTAAAGCCCTCTGAGACCAAGAAAAGCTGCCAGGGTATATATGTTCAAAAGAATCCTGTAACTCTGGAGAACATTAATTCATCTTCACATATGAACATATTCAGCTCAATTTGTTGCAGTAATATCAAAATTGAACAATGAAAAATCAAGGAACTGTGTAGGAATTAATCCTCCTACACTGCTTGAAAGACTTGCCTTTTCAAGCAAGTAAATGATCTCTATCTTGTCTGTACTATAAATGAAAGGATAAAAATTTATTGTAATACAATGAACATTGCCCCGCTACCTATGTTACACATTTTCCTACAAAATTTGCTTTAAAAGGTATAAGTAACATCGCAAACCAGTAAATGGTTACAGAAACCATTTTTGACATATGCTTTAAGTCTCTTTGTTAAAAAAAAAAGATAAAATTGGAAATGATTGTTTTTAACAATGACAGAAGAGATTTCATACCAGACAAGCTCTGAAGCTGCTAGACATTTGGCAGGTCTCAATATTTTTTGAACAAAAGCAGGTGAAATGGTAGGTGATACAAATACTAAGTTTATAATTCAGACAGCCTTTTCATGGTCAAAAATAAATTCCAATTATTTTCACTTTTTTTCAAGAAAAGTGGAAAATTCCACAGTGTTGAGCACTTCCTGTCCACTTAGAAAAATCCAAACTTGGAGACAAATAGGTGTTTTCAATCAGTATTTCAGTTGTTTCAGTCTTACAGGAATTCATGAGAGCAAATTAATTTAGAAAGGGAAGAAAGAGCTGGATAGAATAAATACTGTACCTTCCAAATGTCAAGAAAGGTGACAATGGCCTGTACTACCATGTATGGTCCATATTTGAGGTCTGATTATAAACCAATTCGTACACTACCCTTCCTATTAACAACAGAAGCTTTATGGAGAGCCATATATTTGTTCATATTTTCAGGCTTCAGATACCATTTCCATATGGAAATGTTAAACAAAAAACAGAACCATCACGCTTTCTTCAATTCACATTCCATATTTCCAGGATCCAAAATGGATCAAATACACACTCATCCATAATCCACAAGATAAGATTCAAATAAGTTTTTACTTCTTTTAGACCACCTGTGTGCTATGAATTGGTTACATCTCTAACCATAACTGGTGTGTCACTTTCATTGAAGAACTGCTAAGTGGAAAACAGTGAGCCTAAAAAAATAACTTTTTTAGATATAAAAACCTGAAAGGAAATTTACAGTATATGGTGACTTTAAATTGCAAAGGTATTGAGGAAAATTGTATAAATTATTCTAAAAATTTCATCAAACATTTATGTTATTGTAGAAACAATTAAGAGAATGTGGTAAAAGGTTGATCTGATCCTGTAATTTTTGCATAAAAAGTATAAGCATTTCACCCTTCATTAAGAATTTTTAAGCAGCAAAGTTCACTTGGTGTAACTCAAATTTGTTACTATGCTTCTTGGATTATTCTGTAAGGTGCTATACTGTCCATGTGACATAGTAACACACCAGTGTTGTTTGAAATTACTTACAAAAAACTACCAAGTTACTTAGTGTCCTCCTGTGGAGTACTTTTCCTTTCTCGTGAGCCTCCAAAAGACTTATTTTGAGATTAATGGGATACAACAATATGTAATTCATTTCATTTCCATTTTTTATTTCAGTTTGGTTTTGGGGTGGTTTGGTTTGGTTTTTTGTGACCAAGACATTATTTTGCATGTTGCTGAGAAAGTCTTTTATTACAACTTATTATGCTGGTAGGTTTCAGAGAAAATTTGTGCAGCCTTCATGTACTAATTCCAGGTTGGTTATTCATAAATAGCTCTTTTGCATTTTCATGCTGTCTTCTTTATACAAATAGGTTGTGATTTGTAACTGTATAGTTAATATGTGTCAGACAATATATGGTATGTAAGTATTAGATAAAGAGGACAGTATAACACAAGCTGGCAAAATTAATTAAGAAAAGTAACTGATATTGGCTGTTATTTCCTGCCAGTGACATACAATGTTTTTGAACCGAGCTGCGAATGAAGAATTTAGCAGTTATTTATCTGGGTGATGTTTACCCACAGCACCATGAACATCTGAAAAACAAAATGTAGTAGGCCTTTTACTACACTTTGCATTACTTGCTGTGTAGGTTACATGAAAAGCAGGATAAGAATGCATGCTGATCAACTATATGATTCATATGAGTAAAACCTCACACAAATTTTAAGTAACAGCTTGATCCACAGTATGTTTTTGATTAATGACACCTCTTTCTAGAGGCTTCAGTGAGCTTTGGATTAGGCCCTAAAAGGAAGAGCAGGACTTGAGGAACAGAATCAAACTGTTAAAGTCCTACAGCAATATATGATCCACAAAATTTCTCCAGGTAAGCCCAGCACTACTGTTTCTTCAGCATCTGTATACTTTCTTGTGCAGGGTAATGTTTTCAAGACGGATCCAAATAAGCCATTACACTGACATACATATGTTGGTAATCACATAACCAGGCTCTTCTGTACCTAACTTCCATCCCAGAAAAGATATGTTGTCAGAGCAATGATGTGTTTCATTAGGCAGTGGTAAAATATTCCTGAAGGTATAATAGCATAGATACTGTACTTGGCTAAGCCAAGTCTCAGAAGAAGCAATAGTAATGACAACTTAATTCAAGCCTTCCAACTTTGATATTAGCTCACATGTGGATTGCTGCTAGGGACCTCTTAAATATTAAAATTGGTCTTCAATGAAGTAACCCATAAATACAGACTTTGGAAATGTTGGTGACATTACAGCTGCTTTTCTTATGCAAACAAGGTTCATAGGCACTTTCTTTTCAGACATGTTAAGACATCCGCAGACCCAGCTACAAGGTTTGCCACAGAACAGAAAGATTAACAGTGTACCCATGACAGAGATCCTCACCCAACCTATTTCAAAAAGGTCTGTAATTTTTATTTTCACATAACAGACCTGTTTTCTGACATTTGTATTTATCAATAATAGGTGAAAAAAACCAAGAAAAAGGCAACGTGTACACTGTACTACCTAAGGAGAAAGCCTAAAAACACTGGAGCTTGGGATTTGGACTGTTATTCATAAAAACATACAGCTGCCAGTGGAGATGAATAATGCCCATTATTTTGAAATTAACCTTTGCTTAAAACTGAAAAGTCTGACAAGAAGAAAATCTTTACAAAGATTTCTTTTTTGTGTTCAAAGGCTTGGACTGCCTCACCCACTTTCTCTCTGGGCAGCAGACTGAGTATAGCTGGTCATTACATTTGTCATAGTTCATCAGCTTATTTGTGCTGCTTCATGATACAGGGCTGCAGCTTGTATCAATTTCAGTTAAAAATATGTTTGGGGTTTAGCTGAGTTTTGGTTGGTTGGTTGGTTGGTTGGTTTTTGTTGGGGTTTTAGTTGGGTTTTGGTTTGCTTTTTCTCAAGTTAGGCTTGGCCATATGGCAGGTGGTTTTGTAGTACATACACTAAATTTTGACCTTGTTGTTATGCATCATGGTCTTGAGTCAGCAGTGTTGTCTCATCTGTGGAACAGGAAGTGAATACCTACCCTAATGATAACTTTAATTTTCTTACCACTTCATGAAACTACATTTAAAAAATGGTGTTCCCATTTTAAATTGGCATAAATCAGCGTTAAGGTAAAACAACCTATGTAATTCTCACTCCTGACCTCTGTAGACTACCACAAACATCCTTTCTGAACACATTTTATGATCATTATTTTTTATTCATCAATTTTAATTAAAATAATTTAGATTGTTTCCCCAAATCTGGTCTGTTTTGTAGCATTATAAATGCTTATACTAACAGAAGGGAGGAGATAGTGACAGGTAAGTAAAAAACTTAGGTCAGAGCAGCAGAATACCAATACAACTTCCTTCCTCAGCCTAAAGGCACTGTGGCTACACTCTGAAGTACACAGCCTTTCCTCAGATACTTTAAAAAGGTGGTGAGGAATGTATGAGTTCACAGAATATGTAGTTTTATCCAACACTGACTTTCACATGCACACAGGATGAAAAGGGAACACTTTGGCTCTTGACAAGAGTCGTGGCTACTTATTACATCTATATGGGAGATTTTCAACTATGGAGTTCAATTTCTACATGAGTTGGACACTTTGTACATGAATGTAAATCAAATTATGGGACTTCAGAGAGTTCAAGGAAGAATTCAGGTGTCCACTTAGGCTTAGCCTTAGCTCTGTTCCTTTTGGATGACTGGTTAGATCAAGTCATAACCAGTTTTGGTCTGAAAGTGACTGTGTTTTCTTACAACCAGATGTGAATCAAAGCATCTAAGGTGAATAAGGCATCCAGTACTACGGAAACTTAGTAGAAATGTTCATAACAAAATAAAAATATTTTAAGTAAAATCTTTTACTGGCAGCATGAGAGTCAATAGCATTTTCTCACTTTTTCCCAGCAGTCTGCTTTAGGTTTACAAGGATTCAGAAGGTCTCCTTTACAACTTGCTTTAATATTTCTGTGAAGGTAACATGAGCATCCAACTGCATCTTGAAATAATTTTGATTTTTTTTTAAACTATATAGTTTAAAATGGGAGTGTAAGTACTGAATTTTGCAAATTCTTTTCAAAGGCATTTACTGAACCTGGACAGAGAACTTACCTGCCTGACCTCCTTCTTATCACATAAGCCAAAAGTCAAGAAAAATCAAAAGACACTATGGCTCCAAGCCTGTTTTAATGGAAAATCCTGACATATTTTGTGATGCCACTGACATTTTCACCATGCACAGGATGGGCAGAAATTTTGAAATCAGAGGTGGGTTTTGGCAAAATGAGAGCAGTTACTGTTGTGTCACTGACTGAGTACCAGAAGTTTTCAAATCCCCTTTCAAATACCTCTAGATGTTTTTATACTCAAGATATTGCAAAACTAAAGGAGATCTTAATATTTAAAGCACACTAAGTACCCATTTCAAACAGCTGGTTGCACTTAGCAATAATGTTCATAATCTCTCATTAGTGGACTCAGACATTATTCAGTGGATTCCAGCTCATACTAAAATTGTACAGCTCCTTTGACCTCCAAGACACTTAGAAAATACTAGATTCTAGAAAAAAAGTAATTGCACTGTGTAACCACTTTGTAAAATATAATAATTAGGAAAAAAATTATTTCTTTTTTTATTTCTTTTTCTTTTTTTTTTTTAATAGTCATTTGCAATAAGCTAGCAGTTTCATACTGCTAATGTATACTGCTAACCTGGAAGCATGTTATATGCTGTACACATCTGTCATTGCACAGGCAATCTAACTTATCATGGTAAAAAAGATGTTTCTTTGTACATGCCACCTGTGTTTGGCAGCTGACAAGCAAATGATTCAGCTACACGAAAAAATATGCAAAATTACATTGGGCTGCTAATAGAGGAGTTCATTTGCAAGAATTAACTGGGGAACTTTGAAGCATATTCAACTAATTAACTGTACAAATTACAAATATATGAGGGAAAAGAAAAAAGAAAAGCTCTTTCAGCACTGTGAAAAATAGTAGATTAGTGATACAAATATGCCATTGCCAGATTACTTCAGAGTGTAACAGATCTGGTATTATATCTGTTTTTCTAGTGGTCACATTTGTGATCCACATGTAAAAGAGAAAGCTATCTTTTATGACTTGAGACGACAGAAGACTTGGAAAAGCCTGAGGCGATCCATAAGAAACGAAAAACATTAAATGTATAGTAGCCATACTATTTTCATCTTAAGCATTTAGGACTGCTGTATAAAACTTTCAAGGTTAAAAGAAAGAACTAAAAAAAAGAAACACCAGAATAACAGCCTTCAAGACTTATAGCAGGACTGTGTGAGGTTTCTCGCTTGTCATACTTTCATTTCGTGGGGTATGTCTGGCAGACAGAGAGGAAACAGTTGCTTCAAAGAGAATTTTGAGGAACATAAGGAAAAGGCTAAACAATAATCCTTATCAATATCAATTTTTAATAAACTCATGTGCCATTTTCTTCTTTAAAACATCTACAGCTGACTGAAAACTTTCAGCAGGTAATGCCAAATTGTTTTAATATGTAATCAGACTTGTATCATGTTTAAATGTCACTGTGATACAGGTTAACACTCAAGAAAGAAGATTCACCAATTTTATTCTTGGCTCTACTCAGATATCCAGCAAATGACTCACCTCTATTTGCTTTTATGTAAAGAGGTCAAAAGGATACCTTTGGGCACTCAAATACTCCACCCCAGAACTAAACATACAACTCAAATATGAAGTCCAACCAGAGCCACCTTTAGCATTATACCAAAAAGCACATCAAAAACAGAATCATGGTTACTGTTTGTTCTAAAACACTGTGGACCAAATGAAAATGTGTGCTGATAGGAAACTTAAGCATCTAAAAAAATTTTAGGATTAATTTAATAACAAAAGTCTAAGAAGGCATTTCACAATACCATGGAATCTAAATTTTGAAAATTAAACATATTTAAGAAACTGAAGTTTTGTGGCTGGGCCTATCAAGACCTGCTCCTGTCTTGGTTGAGTAGAGCAACTCCATATATGTCTCATAACCAGCCTGGTTGGAGATTCAGCATATGCTCTTGCTTATAAGTGCCTTGAAGGACCTTGAAGGTCCTAAACCGTTTGACATATTTTGTTTATCTCTAAAAAATATGAACAATCCTGAGCAGAAAATCATCTATTCAAAAACATGTTGATGGCTGTGAAAACAGGTGATTACATGAAGTTATGGATTGTCACCCTAGGGCTTATTCCTTCATCAAGGAGGTGTTAAATCATTGAAGACTTTACCCCTTATACTACTATATTAGCATATGGCAGTATGTCCCTTCAGAATAATTTAATTATTTTTACAGGCAAAACCCATTAAAATTAGTCTTCTTACATGTCTGAATTTATTATATCCAAAGAAATAAATCCATTACAGATTTATGATCACCAGAGTTAAATTTAAGAAGCAATTATACTTAAAGACATCTTTTTTTTCAATATTTCAGCAAAACAAATGTTTAATTCTGATAATAGGAAAAAAAGAGAATAGTTGAAAAGCAAATACACCACTGAAATGTGGTTTCAAATACTACTAAGAATAAGGTTCATTCTTTGACATTGAGGAAGTGGGCTAATTCAGGAATCTGGCTTTGCCTTTCTGAGTTCTGTCAGTCTGTATCTACTCTGTCACTGTGTTCAAACACTATCCTCCTGTCTCTCCTTCATACACCTTTTGAAAAGTCATTCCACTGAAAGCACAGCTTTTCTATTTACACTGCCTTAAACTACGATGACTCACAGTTTATCCGTCTCCTGGTTTTTCTAATACGTCTCATAATAGATAAGAGCATGAGACTGTACCACACATGCCTCATTTAATTCACCATAGAAGCTCACTTTCTTCTCATTGTGGAGACCACATACAACAAATTAATAATACATTTGAAAACCTAACATTTTGAAAGCCATTCTCTTTAGTTTCAGAAGTTCTTGGCATCATAAACATCTATTAAATAGTTAGAATACTTCATGAGATTTTGCTGGGGTTTGTGGTCTTTTTACCTACTGCATCAGCCTTTGAAGAAAGTTTCTAAACCAACAGACTTCACACAAGGCTAGGTAAGGCATGACAGTATTCCCACGTCTCTGGTTTGAGCTAAGATACGGTTCAACAAGGCACGGAAAATGTAGAGGGAGAAGTGCAGACGGAGGAAGAGAACACATTAATTTCAAGCAGCTTGATTTAATAACCTACTGATGAATTCATTCAACATCTAATTGTCAAGCACGCAGGATAGAGATTCAATAATATTACAAATCAGCCAACCTAATAAAAAAAAAAGTTTGAAAATTTATAGGTACAATTATGGAAGGATAAGTAAAGGTATGGAAATATGACATTGCAAACATAAGTCTGCTGGATAAGATCATAGATCCATATATGTCCTTTCAGAAGGAAAGAGTTTAGGTCAAAATATATAGGAAATTACAGTCTCTACATGCTTTTTCAAGACAAATTCCCAGCTTTCCTTTGTAAAGGTTTCCTGAACTACTGGTTTATCTGTGAAACTGTTTTAAGAGCCATTGATGAAACTCTTTGGTAGACATATTCTGGATTAGAACATTTGCTATGATAAATTTTATTGACTTGTTTTAAAATCACTTCCTTTAATAATTTATTCTCAAAAGTGCCAATGTGCCCTCATACTCCTTCCCTTGCAAAGAAAACTTGGTGTCATAAACTGTCTTAATCTTTTCTGCATGAGATTAAGGTTCAGCCCAGAGAGGAAGTTTCAAATATTGTTGCAACTTAAAATTTAATGTATGTTCCTCTTTGGTTTATGTTAAGAAGCAGAACAACTGAAGCCAGTTAGCTGAAACTGTCAGCAGATGTGCTAGATTAATGGTCTCAGTACATGAATCTTTGCTGGTCTTTCCAGTCAGAATGTGAAACAGTATTCTCACTATTCTACCTCTGGGAGGTTAATGGAATATTTTCTTTATGAGACTTTTGTGTTTGCTTATTATGCTTTCATTTTTGTTACTTAACTGTTTTGATTTATTGGAATATATTGTCTTTTTTTATTAAACTGTGTTTTAGGTATTGTTGTTTAGAACTCATAGGCCTATTGACAGAGGTACCTGTTAATACAATTATTTCATTATTATTCTTTCTAATGCTGCCCATTAGAGTGGCACTTATATATTCACTGCCCAAACTGCTTTATTTTTAATACAAGCGTGACCTACCAGAAATGGGGGG
>NW_009930513.1:0-17049 GCF_000696875.1 Nestor notabilis
GAGATTCCCATCTCCTCCCCGACCGCTCACCCACGTCCAGGGCGGTTCCTTTAAATTCATCACGACCTTTTGTCACGGCTTCACCTTCTCGGCGGCTTCGCTTCTTCCAGCAACTTGTTGTCTTATGTTAACCCATACATCATGTGGGTCGGGGGGGTAGAGGTCCGGCTCTTTTTCAGGGTCCACCGGTCCCGGATCAAAGGGGTCTCCCTCTGGGGGGTAGCCCGCAGCACCGACCTCTAAAGGTTTGGGGATTTTTTGGTTCTCCGATGACAGCGGAGGTATCGCAGGAGAGTCCGCTTCCCTCTCTGCTATGTCTTTGTGGCTGGGCGTCCTGCTGACAGTAGCTACAGGCAGGGGCACCTTCCACTAGCATGCGCTGCGCCTCGGCGTTCCCTGTTGTCGCTGCATCCCATACTTTCACCCCCATATCGTCCCAAAGTTCCCGCGTAAAAATATTAGATGTAGTTACTGTGGGTATTTTCACCTGTACCCATTTAAGCATTATTTTAAGATCGTGACCAGGAACGTCCTTCCCATGTTATAGAAGAAGAGCTTTCATACGCCCATAAACGTCTCTTTCAGGGGAAGACACTTGATTCCCCATGTTTCCCACAGCTCACCTCTCTACTCCGGAGGGATTTATGCTGGCCAGCTTCTGCTTCCTTTCAGCAGCTCATTCAAAGTTCTGTGGGACTCGCAGCCTACCGCTCAGCTAGGCGGTTCATTGACCGATCACATCGCGATCACGTCCCGATCACATCGGGGTCACCAATTTGCTGCGATGGAGAGACGGGACGCAGCTTGATGCAAGCAAGATGTCGTTTTATTACAGTTATCCATACACATTTATACTTGTCCCTACCTAGTGTGTCTCATACCGATTGGTCCATCTTTTACATTAGGCACACACTGATGGGCTAACATAAGATAAACTACTAGTCAGGCATTCACACCTCCCCTAGTAACATCCTTTTCTTATATAAAGAGTTAGTTCTTCTAATTAAGGTCAGCTTCTTTCTTTTTTCACCACCTTTCCAGCCCGTGATTGATGAACAAACGCTGGGCCTGCGTTTATCTCACTTTTCCAAGGTTTTACGACTAACAAGCTCCAACAGTCTCCTTTTATCACCTAGATGGTGCTGGGAGTCCTGCTGAGAGTAGCCAGCTCTTATCCTTATCTTACTTTTCCCAAGGTTTACGACCAACAAGTTCCAACATGTCTCCTTTTGTCAGCTGGACAGTACTGGGAGTCCTGCTGAGAGTAGCTACAAAACAGTTCCTTCTGAAATAAAATTTTTGATTTAGCAATGATTATAATTATTAAAATGTGTGCCTTGACATTCTTTCAAAACATATTAACTGGACCACTTCTGAAATGATGAAGGATCTATATATACTCAACAGTTCAGAGAGTTACATATTAGATTAGAGACCAGATATGTAATCCAATAAATTCTAAATTAAAAACCAACATGTAGATGAAAATGCAGAAAAAACACAGAAGGCATAGTCCTGCAAGATGAACATTAAAAATGTTGGATTTTTTTCCCATTTTTCTCCATTTCAGACTAGGATTTCTATCTGTAGGGTTAGTGTAGAAAGATTTTGTTTAATGATACCTGAGCAGGAAAGGGAAGGCACAGCAAGCTCTGCAATGTGCTTGAACATCTCCTGGTAAGCTAAAGGCTTGAAAGAAATCTGTCTTTTGAAACGACAGTTTGTTCTTTGCCTAGTCTGTTAGGGAAGTATCGCATATACCATTCATTACACAAGGAAGATTTTATTGCTGCAATGGGGCACATTGAATTTAATGTTCACTGAGCACATCATGCAGTTCATAGGACTGAGTCACACAAACTGTAGTCAACCTATCCTTTTTTTGAGCAAAATAGATAAAAAGAATAAAAAAATCTTTCTTCAGATACATGCTGGATCCTAGACTAAAGGGGAACTCAGATAAAAAAACCAAGCCCTCTCAGAATTGAACGAACTATAGTCATACTCATGCATTAACCAGAAGAAGAGAACATTCACCTTCTTATTACCTGAGTTTTCTAGTTGAGTATGATTCCTTATATTATCAACTGCCATGAACTGAAAAACGTGCTGGGAAAGTACTGAACTTACTGGGATTTTCCTTTTGAGTTGCAGTTACAGCACTGACTGATGACAGACACTGGTACAGCACCATGAACAATTTTCATCTTGCAGGACTAGCAAACTTCAGGGAAATTCAATTTTTATAGAAGTCTTCTGGTCAGGTTTAATTCATGTGTGTCTGATAAGCTGTGTCTGCATATTATTGTGGTGCCACAGGCATTTTTCTAAGTATTTCAGGGATTTTTAGAAGGGGAAGGTGAGTAATCATGCAGTGATGAAATAATCTTAAACAATTGTTCATCAGGCAGTATAAACTTCAGAAAGTGATCAGAAGCATTCTTTCTGTATGCTTTTGCATGTTCTCTTTTTATTTTTATGTGTCAGAGAAAGGCACAAAATACAATCCAGTAAATGCTCTATAATTAAGTACAAATACTTTTTCTCAGGAAGAGTAAGGCATCATTGAACTATTTAATATTAAATAATACTTTTAATTAAATATTATGCTCTCAAATCTAAAAGCATAAATAATGGGAAAATTTTTAAGACTTTTGACATTCTGAGTTAAAAAATCCAGGAACTCAAGATACTGTTGCATTGATATTATCAACTCTATATCAATGTAAACTGCACGGAGTAGTACTCAGTATTAAGCTGTGACTATTGTAACAGCCTATGCAAAAATGCAGTGGTCATGTTTGAGTTTTCTTTATGCCTATTTTTTTTTTTTTTCCGGTCATTGAATGCGTTCCATGCAAAAAGTCAGTCTTTCTCTCCATTCTTACTCATGTGTTGAGAAAGGGAAGTATTAGTCCCCTACTACGTTGTTTTCTCAGTGTCATGGTTTAGACCCAGCTGGTAACTCAGTGCCACACAGTTGCTTGCTCACCCTCCTCTTCCCCGCAGCCCTCCTCCCAGGACGGGATGGGCAGGAGAATTGAAAGAATGTAAAACCCATGGGTTGAGATAAGAACAATTTAATAACTAAAATAAAGTAAAATATAGTGATAATAGAAAGAATACCAATAATACCAGTAATAATAGTAGTAGGAAACAGCAAGAGAAGAAATTAATGCTTAGACTGAACCCAAAACACAGCACTGTACTAGCTACTAGGAAGAAAAATAACTGTTACAGCTGAAACTAGGACACTTAGTTTCACTGTATCCAATAGAAGCACAAGATTGAGTAATGCTTTACTTATTAATTTGTTTACATTAAAGTTGTCAGTCAACCAAACACTCCGAAACCAGAAAGATTGTTTCTCTTTACTTTGTATTTGACCCTATGTTCTCCAGTCTTTCTGCTAAGTCTGTATTTCCTTAAGCAGTAAATTATATCATAGCATGTTTTATCTCAATCATATTGCAAATCTGTGGTTGCTACTTAGTCACCTGCTTAGGAATCACACAGTGGTCTGGAAACATGCATTCCACCATTTTAATGGTTTCATATGTGTTACACAGTTTTTAAACTTTATTGGTACATGTAAACAAGTCTTTAGATAAACTGCACCCTTGATAAATCATTTGGGTTTTTTAATTATAAGTAGGTTAATGGAGAGAGTGCAGATGTCATTCCTGTCTTCCCCAGCAACAAATCTGATTTGCTTCTTCAGGATTCTTTCCTTGCTTCTCCAATGTTTTCTTATGAAAAACAGAAGCTTGAAGGCTGCAGATCTTCTAATTATTGTATTATGGGTGTGGCATACTCTTAATGAAATCATAATTAGATAAGCATTTCAAAATCTTGATTCCACCCCTATAGAAAGAGAAAACATGAAAAGAAAGCTTCCTAATAGTACTGGGACTGTCAGCCTTTCCGCTAATCAGAGGATATAGGGTCGTGTCTTTTCAGAGTCAAGGGATGGTAGGGAATCCCTTATGAGATGACAGCTACAGCTGACCAGAAAAAAAACGTGTTTCAAAGGAAGATATTTCCACAGAGAATCAAAATAACAAGTTTGTGATTATTTTAGTTTTTTTTTTAAAGTGAAATTAAGAAGTGGTAGAATAATCAAAGACATATTTTGTTAAAAAATTTAAGCTAGTTTTATCACAAGAGGTAAGTGACGAGTATTTAGGAAAGTAGCCTGTGATATGAAGTATAGTCTATATATACAGTACTCTAGGAATTCTACTAGTTATTATCTCTTAAAAAACTACAATAAAATTGTCCTGGGTTCAGCTATAGCAGTCATTTTTTTCTCCTTCTTAGTAGCTGGTGCAGTTCTGTGTTTTTGACTTTCACCCTGTGAACAATGCTGATAACACCGATGTTTTTAGTTGTTGCTAAGTAATGTTTACTCTGACTTTCTCAGTCTCATGCTCTGCCAGGAAGGAGGAGAAGCCAGGAGGAAGCAGAGACAGGACACCTGACCCAAACTGGCCAAAGGGATATTCCATACCACAGCACGTCATGCCCAGTATATAAACTGGGGGGAGTTACCCGGAAGGCCCAGATCGCTGCTCGCGTCGGGCTGGGTATCGGTCGGCGGGTGGTGAGCAGTTGTGTCCTCTCCCCTTGTTATTCCTCTTATCATTATTATTGGTAGCAGTAGTGGTTTGTATTATACCTTAGTTACTGGAGTGCTGTTATCTCAACCCATGGGAGTTACATTCCTCCGATTCTCCTCCCCATCCCTCCGGGAGCGGGGGGAGGAAGGAAGGGGCGGGGGGGAGTGAGCGAGCGGCTGCATGATTCCAAGTTGCCGGCTGGGCTTGAATCACGACAAAAATAAAAAATAAAAAAAACTCTCCCCCCCAAAAAAGCCACAAACCCCCAAAGCTCGCTCTGCTTAAAATAGCATGGAAACAAAAAATAAAACATTTCCATGAAAAAAGTTTAACTACCTTTAAAGTGAACGAATATATCTTTAAAAGCACACTGGCTGTGCTTCTGCAGAAATCCTGAGAAGTAAAGAACATATTGCTCTGTCCCCCTCTTCTTTCCTCCAGGAAGATGTCTTAAGAACAAATTTCTTCACTGAAGAAGACTGAAGCAGAAAGAACCAGAAAGGTGTAAAACATGCTTATTACTCCTAATAAGAATCATGACATCATTGAAAAAAAATATATAGGGGGCACTGCAAGTAAATGTAAAAAGAGAAAAAGCTGTGATTGGTTTATAATACTGCACCGCACATGTTCTGCATAGTCAGTGTGGTTTCTTAGATTAAAGCTGCATCCCTATCATAATGCAATATTGCTACCCAGTATAGAATGCTTCATTGATTCTATATTGTAAAAAGGGTAATATTATAGATGATAATTCTTCCATTCCCCATTAAGCCTGAGCAATGGCACAATTTAATTTGATTTTCTGTTCTAAATGTATATCTAGGGTGACTGCACTGGAAGTAATGCAAACCTTTTTTTTTTAGCTTTATGTAAAATAGCACGATTTTTCTAATTTTATGTAATTTCTTTTCTGTAGACTTCAAGTGGGCCAAATCCCTTCCAATATCAAAGGTGAATAAGAACACCAAGACTTAATCTGTGACAAACCACTTCTGGATGATATTTCTTAATCTCACATGTATATGTTTGTCTGTATGTGAATGTATCCAGCAGGTAAGGTAGTATTAGGCTTTATTACCCGCAATAATATTAAACATTTAATTGTAGTCCTCAAAAAGCCCTACAATTAAAAGAAAAAACACTGAAGGATCAGGGGCTCTTATGGAAGAACATCATAGTTATTACTGGGGACTCTGGGAAAGCTGAATACCGAAATAATTGGGTAACCTAAACAACATCATGTATTACCAAAAGCGAGTCACAAATGAATGTGGCATTAGTTTTTTGTTTCAGACACAAGTTATTAAGATGCTCAAGATCAGAAAAAGGAATTAGGTAAAACAACTGACCATAAAAGTGGATATTCTAGTCAAGCATTCTGCGATCCAGGTGCTTATCTTTTTCAGCCATGTTAAGCAACAGAATAATTTTTATTGAACATTGTTGATCTCAGTGTAAAGTGGGCTGTATGACTGTATCTGACCACAGATCAGATTCAACTAGGGTGTAAACAGAGCACCGCTGGAAAGCCATTTTGAGTTGGTCCTCCTTGGAGCAGCGGCCCTTCAGTCAGGAACTCTCTCCTTGGTTTGGTGCACAATCCAAAGAAACTCCTTGAGGTTGAGAGCCCTTCCTTCAGTAGGTAAGCAATTGCACATTTTGGATCATTGGCCATAAACCTTAAGAATTAATTCCTGAGTTAGCAATGTACTGACATTGTGACATCCCAAAGCTGTAGGTGATGCTGGTGGATCTTTAATTGAGTTTGAACAGTAAATTTCATTTGGTCTCAATTTATTGCTTCTGCAACATATACCTCCACTGTGGTTTAACATTTCAGAAAGACAATATAATCCAATACTTTCTCCTGAAAGTTTAGTAAGGGATATGCCTGAAGACTATATGTAATTTTAACAATGACTACTATAGGCCTACTTTAACTCCACTATACAATTTTGAGAACATTTTGGTGCGAAGTTACTTAAATTAATGGATTGCTGTATTTTCCCTGGAGGAAGGCTAGAGTGATGCAGCATATGGCTAAGACACTATTAGTGGCATGTTCAGATATAGTGGAGCTTATTTCATTAGTCTTTCTTGAATGATCATCACAACAGATGTAGCCTAAGTTATGAACTAAATCAACTGAATGGACATTTGAAAGGATTGGCCCACTGACTGAGAGAATACTATCTCTGTATGTGTCAAAAGACAGGAAAGGAGATGGTGGCGGCTGATGAAAATGCATTGAATTATGCAGGAGTCAAGCACAAAGCAAATGGCGTGGAATAAAGGGTGAAGAGTTAATTTTCTTCATAGCAGCTTGTATGGTGCAGTATTTTAGAATGGTGACCAAAACAGTGTTAGTAACACACCAATGTTTTAGCTATTCCTGAATTGTATTTACACAGTGTCAAGACCCTCTCTGCTTCTTACTCTGCCCCCTGTCAGCAAGTAGGCTATGGGCAGGCAAGAGATTGGAAAGGGACAGAGTCAGAACACCTGAATCCAACTGACAAAAGGGATATTTCATATCAGATGATGTCATGCTCAGCAATAGAAGTAAGGCAGGAATTTTTCCAAAGTAGCCATTGCTCAAGAATGGCTGGATGTTGGTCTGCTGGTGGAGAAGTACTGCTTTTGCTTCACTTTTTTTCCCCCTTTTTTTTTATCCCATCGCTTCTTAGACTTCCTTTATCTCAACCCATGAGGGGTTGTCTTCTTGTTCTCCCTCCATCCCCTTTGCTTTTGCTCTTCCAGCTATCTCCCACCATCCCACTGGGTGGGGTCTTATTTGCCACCTGGACCCAAGCCATCATATATAGGAAAGAGAAGTATAATAATGCAATTAAAATTGTTATAGGCCTTTTTTTCCTACCCCTTTTTCTGGTGTTGTGCTCCCACTGACCATACTCTTCTGTGTCTTAAGGTTGTTGGCTGGGGGAAGGTGATGGGGAAGAAGTGAGAGTGAATAAACACAGTTAAAGGAGCAGTGGTAATATAAAAATCAAGAAACTGGTTAACTGAGGAAGGGTCAAAAGTAAAGTGCCTTCACTTATTCCTTTGGATGACAGAAGACTTCTTCATACCTTTGTTAGACAGTTGACAGTTGATTAACAGCCAAAAGGAATATCCAGCAATCACATGAGGTTCTGCAAACTGCAGATTCCCTCTTCCACCACAAAAGGAACCCCTTGATTGAGTAAATCCCCATTGCTGGCAGATGACCACTGCTGCTCATATGCAGCTGATCTATGAACCTCATTCTGTATGGTTGCATTGTCTTGTCAGCATAGGACAAGACAAGTATTTGGGGCATTGACATAGATTTACAGGAGGAAAAGACTGAATCATAACAGCATTAAATGCTCCTAGGAAACAAGGGACATGGAAAACTCTGAAGTAATTCAACATGTCATACTTTGTTCTCAGGCTAAAATAAATCTAGTAAAGGCCAAACAGACAATCTAGATTTATAGCTCAGAGTTTAATTTGGTATGAATGTGAATAATGTTATTCAACAACATGCTTGCATTTTTTTTCTGACAGTGTGATGTGGCATATTCTCTACAATATAATACCAGAAGCAAGTTTAATTCCTTTTTGTTTAAAAGTGTCACTTAAAATCAATGATATTTCACAAAAATAAGAAACTGGAATGCAGATGAAAATAACTGAAATAGTGATGTTTATTTTTATAGCTTTACAGGTAAAAAAAAGTGGGAGAAAATAGTAAATGCTGTATGTGTTACTAGTAAATATCAACCATATTGATTTGGATTGATCTGATGTTCGTAGTTTCAGGTAAATCTTTCTTTTCACAGTTAATCTTTAGAAAGCATAAATAAAATAAAAGGAATTAGTCACTTCCAAACAGAAGATTAACAAAGACTGACAATATTATTGTATCTGCAAATAGTCTGAAAAAAAGCTTTTGAAAACTTAAACAAAACCAACCAACCAACCAACCAAACCGACCAGTTAATAGGGATACTACTTGCTGTATTGGGGGAGGGGAAGGGGGGAAGTGTTCCTGTCACCTATATGTCTCATAACTAATTTCATAATTTCAAAACCACACATGACAGTATCAGTTTACTATGACAATCTGGAAATACAAAAGCAACCATACTCTCTAGACAAGATCTGAAGCTTTTATAAGTCACCACTACGCTTTTTAAAGTGCCATTAGCTCTAGAAACATTCCATCCATTTTTAACAGCTGAGAATTTGACTGTGTGTATTGGTATCTATATATTCCATTTTAAAGAATATTTTGGTTATCTCTATTATTAGATTAACAATACAAGTAGTCATATATGCAATTTTTAATTTTTCAATGTATATATATTAAATACCTTTTTCATTTACAGGGTTTTGAGAATATGTTTAATCATCATGCATTAAAGGCAAAATATAATCCTGTGGACCAATACAAAGATAAATATTGCACAACCTTTGCTTTAATTTATAATTGCTATTTACTTTTTTGTTGTTGTTAAGACTGAGAAGAAAAGACTAAGTCTAGGTGAGGTTGTTAGACTATGGTATTACAACAGCTCCAGCAAGACTTTTAATTATGTTTTTCATTATGTTAACATGAACACATTATATTACTGTTCTATTAGAGTCCAATACTTTCTAATCAGGTTAATTTAGATATTCCGCATGGAGTGTGTCATGTTGATTCATCTGCTGAAGGATAGGGAGGCTTTGCAAAGGGATCAGGACAGGCTGAATGAATGGGCTGTGTCCAATGGTATGAGGTTCAACAAGGCAAAGTGACGGGTCCTGCACTTGGGCCACAACAACCCCATGCAATGCTACAGGCTTGGGGAAGAGTGGCTGGAAAGCTGCTCAGTGGAAAAGGACCTGAGGGTGGTGATTGATGGACACTGAACATGAGCCAGCTTGTGCCCAGGCAGCCAAGAAGGCCAGCAGCATCCTGGCTTGTATTAGAAATAGCGTAGCCAGCCTGGGCAGTGCAGTGATCATGCCCCTGTGCTCAGCACTGGTGAGGGCAAACCTCGAATCCTGTGTTCAGTTCTGAGCCCCTCACTACAAGAAAGACATTGAGGTGCTGGAGCAGGTCCAGAAAAGGGCAACAAAGCTGGTGAAGGGTCTGGAGCGCAAGTCCTGTAAGGAACACTTGAGGGAACTGAGATTGTCTAGTCTGGAGAAGAGAAGGCTCAGGGGGGACTTTATTGCTCTCTGCGACTACCCGAAAGGAGTGTGTAGTGGGATGGGGGTCATTCTCTTCTCCCAAGTAACAAGCAATAGGACAAGAGGTAACAGCCTCAAGCTGCACCAGGGGAAGTTTAGATTGGATATTAGGAAAATTTGCTTCACAGAGAGGGTGCTCAGGCATTGGAACAGGCTTCCCAGGGAGGGGTGGAATCACTGTTCCTGGAAGTGTTCAAAAACTGTGTAGACGAGGCCCTCAGTGACATGGTTTAGTGGTGGTCTTGTCAGTCCTGGGGTAATGGTTGGACTTGGTGATCTTAAAGGTCTTTTCCAACCTAGTTTATTCTATGATTCTATGTTAATAACAAATTTACCTATTAAAGATAGTTTATGTTACATGGGATTTATTGCTTAGCAGATTGATGCAAAATACCATGTACATAACATAACCCAAATGTAAGTTACACCTAAGGAAATGTATAGCAATTGTAATTGAGTTCAGTCACCATACCAATGTGATTCCCATTACTAGTCTCTATAATAGGCTCACCATCACAACACTGGGCATCACAAGGAAGGAATACATGGGTTAAAGCCAACTGAAGCGTCTTACTCCCATCAAAATACTTTTGCTAGTTGTCTAGCTTTTATACTCTATGTTAGGCTGAGTCATGTATTCAGTCCCCCCCTTCCCTGCCCCCCATGCTTGTCTGGCTAATTCAGGGACACACTTGCACTCTTAATGAACTCAGGGAGGAACATTTACACCACCTCTTGATCCACTCCAGTCCCCTTTGTGTTGAAATGCATTCAGCCTCTCTGTAACAGCTGTGGTCAGTCACAGCCTGCATTATTCACTGAGCTTCATGGACTCATCTCCCTTACCTATCTCCCTGATGTTCTTCCATATATTGGCCAGTCACATCTTTCTTCTGAAAATATTTTGAAGTCAGAAGCTGAAATTTTTATTAAGAGGGCAAGGTTAAAGAAATTCTTCTACTTGAAGTAAAAATTGATGAGAATTGAAGTAGCTGTTAATTCACGTTAATTCAGAATGATAGATGAGAAGAAACTGCAAAAAAGCTTAGTGCAACTATTACTGCCAACTTAATTTTATTAGTATTTATATTCAGTATGGGAATATCAAATACACCTTGAATTTAGGCCTCTTAAACTGTCTTAATATCTGTCTATATAAGCTTTAACTGAAGAGTGCCTCTTGCGTGGCCAGCGTTATTAGTGTCAGCATTTTTGGCAGGATGTGATGCTTCCTTCTGAAAAGTAAGACATATGCAGCATTAGCGGACTATGTTTTTCATGAGAGTATACTCGCTACAAGTAAATTTCTGAGATGCAAAATCATAAATGCTTCCAGCAAACTGAATATAAATGTGCATATTCCACTCTTTTCCCCTAACTTGGAATATGATGAACATTTCCAGCTCAAAAATATTTAGAAGACCTTTAGATGCTTGGGACTGACAGAATTGATTGCATGATTCTCTATTTACTGGTAAGTTGTCTTTGAAATGTTTTACTATGCTTTTCTTCTCTAACTATCCAACTAGCATCCACCATGTACTCTGTTATTACCATATTATTTACATTTGCAGTAATCTGATTTTCTATTGAAATGCCTGTAACATACATACAGGGTGTGCATGCATAATTTCCCCTGTTTCATTTATGTGCTTGGCACTATACAGATTACAGAAACTAACAAACAGAAAAACCTGAATATTTTGTCATGATATTTTGTGGATACATTACCTTGTGGGCTATTAAAAGTAGTCCTGAGGTTCAGTTAATTATGGTAAACTAAAAGCTATATTATTCCTACATTCTACATTCTATGTCTCAATAATGACCAATACATTCCAACCTAAAAGGGTAATTAAGAATTGCATACAGAAATAGAATAGCAAAAGCAAAGCATGCAAAGGTATGAAATAAACATACAAACCTGAAAAAGATACGGAAAGGCTAGAGGTTCCATCTGAACATCAGGAAAAACTTTTTTACTGTGAGTATGACTAAGCGCTTCCACAGATTGCCCATAAGGGTAGTAAAGTAGTAGATGGTAGAGTAGTAGAGGTGGTAGAGTATGGAAATCCTTGGGACATGCTAAAAAGCTGTTTGGACATAGTCCTGAGCAAACTACTGTAATTGGCCCTGCCTGACCAAGGAGACTAGACCAGATGATCTCCAGACATCCCTTCCAACATCAACCCTTCTGTGATTCTGTAAGTTTCCTTTCAGCTATAATTTCAAACAGGAGAGGGAAGGCAATGAATTTGCTGTTGTTAGCAAAGCTCTAGTGAATCTGATAGGAAAGATTACAACATTTTGTTAAACCTATTTAGGAGTGATTATATTGATAAACAGCAAGCTAAATTCTTAGACTTTTTTTTTTTCCTGTCTTACACCTTTATGCTCCAGATTTTTTAAATTCAGTCATTTGCAGTCATTTCAGCATTTTGCCTATGATATTCCACTGGGACTGGTTTGAGGGTGTTTCAGATTACAGAGTTATCACCCTACAGAAGACACTTAATTCTGTTTATCCTAAACTCTGTACTGTGATGTGTGGTCCTTTTTTCAGTGTCTAGCTCAGGAATGAATAGATAGATTTAAATAATGCATGAATTTGCAAGTAAATTATTTGCCAGTGTTCCAGCATTATCCTCTAATGATGATAAAAGTCAGTATCACATATTTCAGGTGCCAAAAAAAGCAAGACCAGATACTGGGGAAAAAAATGAAGCAAAAAACTGATTGATTTGGGTATTGTGAGCTGCATCTAGATCCAGTGCATACCTATGACAGAAATTAATGCGGATTGAAAATACATGAATCAGAGCCAAGGCAAAATTATCTATCTATATCATCTATATGTATATCTATATCTATATCTATATCTATATCTAAATAGGATTAACTCATAATCAAAGTAAAAATGAAGCTAAAGAATATGCTGCAGTGGATCTTGTCTGAAGTGCAACTTTTCTCCTACTGCTATATCCAAACCACAGCCCTTTAACAGCTACTGAGAAAAAATATAACTTTGCTCCAGCTGAAACCAGGACACTAAGATGTATCACAATTTATTTGTGTGCCTTGCTAAGGGCAAGTAAGGATTCTTATGTATGTAGTCCTGAATTGTTATCTTTCAATAGATACAGTTCTTTAAGATACTTTTTATTTTAAATGTCTGTGATTGCATTTGAGCCCTTCCTTAGGGGCTTGTGTTGAAATGTATGTATGAAGAGAGAGAAATTTTAAGAACAGCGTCTCATTCACTGCTGGATGAATCATAAACACAGTCACAAACATTGTGGGGAAAAAAAAGACAAACAAATAGAATTACCCTCTTATTATAGAGGTCATACAGATAAAACTGAGGCACGTTTACATGTACAAAGCTTTATTAGTGGGGTTTGTAGATGGCATACTTTGACTTCTAAGTTACTTTAAGGGAAAAAAATTGAGGGGGAAAAGAGGAGGAAAAAATAGAAAAAAAAATCTCCCCAATTCATATATGCTTATTAGATATATTAGTAACTGTTGTTTATTATGTTATCTACTAGGTCTTTAAGTTACAAACTAAAACATATGAGAGTATGTTGAGTTGTTCTTAGCATGGATTTACAGACTAATAACTACAAGGTAACAGTCAGTAGGCAAAAGAAGGAAAGGGTGCTTTAAACGTTAATGACAATCACTTTCTACAAGAAAACAGGTCTAACATACATAACTATGCTTCAGAGTCTGCCAGTGCAAGGTTGTGAGGATAGCATCACTTGAGATACTGAGTAAAGTTAATGCCACAGCAGCTTCAGGATGTGTAATGAAAAGTTACAAGAGAACAATGAACAACAAACTACAGAACTGGAAGAGGAAGGCCTTGGTATTACAAATGTTAAAGCATTTAAAACACCATGCAATACAGCAGAAATTTTATTAGGATAGAAAATTCTCTAAATTTGGTGATTCTGCACATGATCTCTATTGCTTAGCTACCTCACTGGGTTGATTGCTCCAAATTATCAGTAAATCTTGGGAAATTCTGAGCTCATGAGAGCTGTTTCAGATTTTGCAAAGTAGTTAAATCTGTCTTTGGTACACCAGACTAATTCTGCATTAACACTGCCAGCCTGTTCTGCATGCAGAGTGCCTCTGTAAGATGCATTAGTGGCAAGCAGACTTATTTTGAGCATATTAGAATTGCTTGGTATCTGACAGAGAAGAAAATGTGGGCAGAAATATGAGATTCATGACCTTCATTAACTCATGTACTATAATAATGGTTAAAAAAGTCAATGAATATAAAACATCTATTTCTCATTTCCTTTAAAGTAAAGAATTTTTGTAGTATTTAAGGACAGAGATCATAAATGATGTATAGCAATCTGTTTAGTGAAAAAGGGAACACACACTACAGTATAGAGTTGACGATAAATACAATTATACTATACAATACAGAACTGCTGACTTTTTTAAAAGGAGAATAACTCCAATTTTCTACATCCGTAAAACAAGTGTCACCAAACAATTATGAATCAACCAAAATAGTAAAAACTTTTGAAATAAATTTCACTGTGATACTTTCAGCAAGTTCCCATCCAGTGCCCTGATTTACTAATCAGGCCAAATAAGTAAAGGGTTTACTGTCAGTTGCTATTTCACAGCTCCCATGGCTCAACAGTGAACACACATAACACATGCTGAGAATGGTATTTTAGCAGAAATAAGCTGATAATTTTAATATAAGTACACAGCTCATAGGAGGGACGTACAAAAAGTAAATGAAATATGCTAGATATTTACACAGAAATGCACTTTTAGTGAGTTAACAGTATTTTTTTTCCTAATACACATTTATTTTGACTTGAAATTTGTAAAGCACATAAGAATTGCACTAAATGCTTTTCCTTTTGCCTAACAAATCTGATGGGCTTCTATCAAGATGGAACACCTAGGGCTATCAGGCTGATTGATCCTCATGATCTCCCAAAATCTTGCTGAGAGATCGAAGAGGTTCCTTGGAATGCATATGCCTGGAGAAGTGGAGAATTCCTGGAGTAAGATGGAAAACAGTTCTCTTCAGACTTTTTTTTTTCCTTTTTTTTTTTTTTTTTTTTGTTCTCTCTCACTGTGAATGTATCCTAATGATCTTCCTCTCCACTTATGAAAAAACTTTGTTCTTCCTCTTGCTTTTACCTCACCATCTCTACTGCTTTCTCTCAGGACCGAGTATTTTCACGGGAGAAAAAATATATTTACCACAAGATCTAAAATAAATGCACCATCTAGTTTCTTCCCAGGCACAAAACACCTTTGTGTTGATCCTTACTTCCCTAATGTGTTTCTAATAGAATAGCAAAATTCCTCCATTTTATTGTCGTTAACTTACTTCGTCATCTGAAGCTGTGCTACAGTCTTGTTAACTTGTAATGGAACTATACATAAACATAATGTTGCTTCTATTACTGGGAAAGCTAGTTCCTTAACTACTGACTGTACACTCTGAGACATGCAAAAGATTTCTTTGCTAAGTGACTACTATTTTCTTTTATTATCACAATATGATGATCACATCACTGGAAATATAACTATCTGTATAAGAAATTGAGACTAGGAAGACATTAAAAAGCAAAAAGTAAAAAAATCCCAAACCTAAATTCTAAAAAGGTGTAGGAAGTTTAGTCACAATAGTTCAGTTTGACAGTAACAAAAGATGGCAAATTCAGATCATCATTACATCTATAGTACTAAGCAATCATACTCTTTTTAAGTACCAGCAAAGGTATGGTTGGCATGTTGCAGTTTTCTTACCACACTTTTGGATATAGTATTTTTTCATTGCAAAGTAGATGCAGCCTCCAAAGCATGCAAACCCAAATAACTAGTCACACTGCAATCAGAATGCAGAAATCATGGTGAAAAAAATGCAATTTAAAATGATGATATGTTGACAAACAGAAACATTTTTCTAGCCCAAGACATGATAATATTTTCTATAAGCAGAAGATGTTGAAAGTCTACTTCCCTTTCCAATTCTTCTACTTCCCTATGGATCTTTAAACCTTGTTTTTAGTACTCAAAATTTCATATTTTGCTGATTGCAGGATTTACTTAGGATCAGGAACTCTAGCTTGAAAATATTTAATCTTTCTGAGCAGGTTCAGTATGTGCAGTCTGATGCAATTTATATTTATTAGTAGATTTAGAAGGAGATTGTTTTCATATATTCAAACCCAGTGGGTTATTTAGATTACCAGATTACCATTTACTGTTCAAGAACATGAAAGCATTAAGTAGCCAGACACAAATGAAAATAGAACATTGACGTGCTTGTACCATATAAAGAATATGAAAAAATCAAATAGATAAATACATTTTATTTTATGCATTATATTTAAAAGGCATTCTCAGGTTGCATAGAAGCCCTAACACAAAGTACTTATCATTCATGATATAGGTCAGACTTTTGCCACAATTCTAAGTTCCATTTTCTTTTAGATATTGGAAAAATTGCTAAATCCCCTAGGTTGAAAAAACATTATAGTCTTAGCAACAGGATATTAAGCGGTTACAAAGCCAAAACCTTAAAATTTAGGAAAAGCTGTGATTAATACAATCCAGGCACATTAATAAGATCTGTTTATGTGCATACCTTCTGTAACTGTTTTACTTACTTATGGCACACCATTTATACCAAAGATTCCATGATCCATTAAGTTTACACAACATACCATTCCGAGAATAAATCACAGTTGTTAGAGGAAAATATTTCATGCTGCATTTGACAGTCTAGGAGGTGTGAGGCTGCTAGAGCTCCTTGCCCCCATGTCCAACCTGTAACAAGGCTGAAAATGTGTTCCCAGTAGACACATCCACACAGAGAACACATATATACCATGTATATGCAGGTCTGGCCACACAGATCACAGGCAGATACACAGGGCACAAATTTGCTTCATCCTGCTGCCCTTTCTGGCTGAACAGGAGAGAGGTTTGTTAGTGCAAATACAGATGGGTATGTATAATGTTGATCCCTGCAGCAACTGGGCTCAGACACCCAGTAGTTATCCCTGGATCCCAGTCTCCCCAGTTGCTGGTATCTGGATTTACAAATCCCTGAGACCACAGCCCTACTCCATTTGCTGATACAGACCATTTCACTCACACAGTCATACACTGGCCAGGATTTTGCTGGTCCCTTAGCCAACCCTGCTGTGCT
>NW_009930513.1:17080-23850 GCF_000696875.1 Nestor notabilis
CATACGGATGGTTTCATACCCAGAGCAGGTCCTTAGAGGCCCTCTTGCTCCCAGGACACTTGACCTATTCACTGGCTGATCTGGCTTGATCTTTCACATCCACACCCCAGTTTCTGTACCACAGATCCTCATACACACACATGCACAGAATATAGAGACTCTTATCATAACACAGCTGAAGGTGGAGTTTAATAAGAAGCCAGGACAGACTGCAGTGATTTAAGTGCAGGCCATGGCCAGACAAGCATACTGACCAGCCCCTACTTAGGTAAGAATGGACCATTTTATTCCCTTATCCTTTTCTTTCACACACTTATTCCTCCCCAAAACACCCAAATCCCTCCCTTTTCCTGCCTTTGGTTCCTACTTTAAACACATCATGAAAAATCCTGCACAACGCTTTTCCTCTGCATCCCATAATGTTTTCTACATCTTTAGACAGCAAATTCCCTTAGTCTGAAAGGTGATCTGGAGAGCTGGTCCTATTGACTTAATATTGAGGGTTTCATGCCTGGACAGTGGGGCTGATGACAGTGTCTGGACAGGGTGTCTCTACCTCGAGTCTTTCATTTGGCTTTTGCCTGCCATTGTGCTCCTGTGTTCCTCTGGTCTTGTGGAGATGTGCCTTTGGTGGGTTAATGGCTCTTCTGTGATGTGGCTGGGAACTGCCAGACAGGGTATTATTTGTCGAGTCCTCCCTGAGCCAGGCCATTGTCTCTCTGTGCTCCTTTGTGGGTGTGCAGATGAGCTTTTACCAGATAACTTAAAAAGAGTAATATAAGGGAGACCACTTTCTGCAGGGCTCCTATTTAAAGTGTTGCAAATATTGGAAGGCATTAAGTAAATGAGGCAGAGACCTGCAGGAAGAAAAAGGACATGGAGAGTCATGGAGGAGACAACCAAGAAATGATGCCCAGGGAAATGATCTGGATTCAGGCCTCTGCTTCACCATTCCCATGTAATTCTCAATCAGTCACTTAAAGCACATTTTCATAGGTAGACAACAATTGTGTATTCTTAATTTTCTAGGTGACTGACTTTATTCCCTATGATCTAATTTCCAAAACAACTGCGTACTCATAACTGCACCATAATCTAGTTCTTTGAATGCATAGAGTGCGATATATTGTTATGTTCTCTAATAATCAGGTCCAGGTTATGTGAAATCGGATGCACAAAATTAGAGACTCTTTTTGACCTTATTATCTCTGTGTCTTGGTTCTCAACCTATGTTTTATTAATGATAATAGGATGTAAATAATAATGATATCCTTCATTGCATAATGGTGCTACAAAAATCAGTTTTTGTTTGGGAAGCTGCCAGTTTCTATTGCTATTGATGATAGTAAGTCTCCTATGTCACTGATATCAAAACAAAACATTTCGTGGCACAATCTAATACTATAGGAGTATAAGAAGAGCATTCTTCACATATCCTTCTTTACCCTTCATTTTCTAATACAACAGATATTATTTGTCATACCATTAACTTGCATTTGAGGGATTCCCATTTCTAAAGAGGCCAGGAAATTGTGTTCCTCCCCACAACACCCTGGCTTTGCCCCACAGCCATTCAGGTGCATGGCCTGTCACACATGTGCCAGTTCTACTCTACTGTGGCTCTTTGCTAAGAAGATTGAGTCATGTTGTTTTCTTTTAACTGCACTTTTGACCCAATGCCAGATATGAATGTCTATGTGCAGTGACAAAAAAGAGAGAAGAAGGTGGAAAACAGTGGAGAAAGCCCAGATCAAACTCTACTGGCCATTTCTATACTGTGAGAACTCAGCATTAGACTAGCAATAGAGTGCTAAGAGGCATCTAATCACTGTGTTAAAATTTGACATCACAGTACTGTCATGCTGCTACATGATGTATCACTAAATATTGTTGCAATGAATACCTCATGGAAATTGGTGAACAATAGTTCAGTGTTCAGAGGTTTAGAATATTGTAGAAACATAAAAACATATGGATAAAGTAAACAATATATAAATAACACTGTCTA
Source organism: Nestor notabilis (assembly GCF_000696875.1). Taxonomy (NCBI): domain Eukaryota; kingdom Metazoa; phylum Chordata; class Aves; order Psittaciformes; family Psittacidae; genus Nestor; species Nestor notabilis. The sequence goes on from NW_009930513.1 coordinate 19,089, forward strand.
CTCTGTAAGCACCATGTATTCCACACGCTAGCAAAATATTTATTTCTAATGTGATTCTAAAGTAATACAGAAGACTGTTTCAGTGCATATGCATAACACAGATTAATCCTATTATGCAATTTCTTTTGATTATTCTGCTTTGCATACTTAATAACTTTCAATAAAGTTGTCTGGTGTTTTGTTTGGGGTTTTTTTTGTTTTGTTTTGTTGTTTTTTTGCCCCCCCTCCCCCCATATATAAGGAAATATTTCAGAGATGCCTAAGATTCTTTTTAAGACTCAGGATTGAATATATTTTAATCTGCTGTTGAAAAGATGTCAGCTTTTAGTAAAAGGCACAAATCCTAAAAAACCTGTCTATGCTATGTTAGCAGTGACTTAACTGTGTGAATGAAGTGAAAAAAATATTCAGTTGAATTTTATGTTTGAGACAAGTTAAAAATGAAAAATAATGATTCACATCTATTAAAAATAAAGATACAGAGGAATATAAGTTTAAAATAGAAAATGTGCTTTTACAATTCTTTTTAAGCAGACTTCTTTTGTATACAATCTGGGTAAAATATGATTTTATTATTTTCTTGGAGCCATATTACTAAATAATTTAGTTTAGTTTGAAATCACCATGATCAGTATTGAAAAATGGAGAATTATGCCCATTTTTAAACTTAAAGAAATTCTTTTGCATTCTAACATTCTTTCTTTTTCCATTTTTTTTTTCCAAACAAATCTGAGAAACCAAGGATATCTGTACTTTCATTCATTCATATTGTATTTCCCGAGAAAAACAAGACCAAAACCTTGGTCAAGTGTGATCCTCCATAAATATCAGCAAAATTGTTTGACCATGTAATAGGAGGAAAAAAAAAGAAAGAAAAAAAAAAAAAGAATGCATACCTAACATAGAATGAATGCCAGTTTTCTGGTATACCATAGTGAGGGAGATATGGACAACACGACAACCAATATGATTCAATGCTGACACTTTATTGAGCCCGAATACCTGTTTATATAACCTTTCTAACTGTCCACGCGAACTCCATACAATCCCCATTGGCTAAGTCCACTAATGCACGCACATAAATACAGCTCATGATAGGCTTAAGCTTTCAGTAAATGCAAATGCTTTATCAGTCCTAAAGTATGCAGAGTTTCTTGTTACCTAACTGGGAGTTGTCTTTCTCAAGCTAACTCCCTCATTCCACAGCTGCAAATATTCTTTAAATAACCTTATCACTAGGCCTTGGTGCCTAACTCAGACTCTTGCTATTGACATGAGTCCTGGATCACTCATGTACCCATTTTGTTCCAAATAGTCCTCCACACCATAGTGGTATTGATGCCATAAATTGTACATTGAGTGATGCTTTAGTTTTGTAGGGATAAGTGAAAAGACCCAAAGAGTTGTCTCTTGGTACAGCAGCTACAGGCTTTTACATAATGGTTTATAAAAGGCTTTTAGATTTTTACTCATTTGAGTACATCTATAGATCTGTTTGATTGCAGAGATGAGATAAGAAAGTGTAGAGGTAAGACCATAAACGGCAATTTGCACTGGAAAAAGAAAATTATGTGCTATCTTTCCAGCTCATGCCTTCTTTTCACATTTTTTTTATCATTTTGATGATGCAGGTCAGGGTTCAAGGGGTGTTTTTGGCTATTCTAACTTACTTTTGCTGTCCATTTCTATATAATTACGAGGTATATTTGAGACATGTGAGGTATTATTTTGTAGCCAGTAAATACTGAAAACTTTAGAAAACAGTCTCTTATTCAGAGTGCTACTGAGTGCTTTCTGATGAACTTAGGAACATTCTTTATTTAGGCATTCCTATTCTTTTCAACTTAATTTCATACACGAGTCATTCGTAGCAGAACCATGTGTTTGACTTCTCAATTCATCCAGCTCTATTAGTCCTATCCCAGTTCTCTTTTGGAAGTTACTTACTCATTGTGTTACGTAAGTCCTACAGATTTCAGCAAAATCTTTTGTTCTGTGGCTCTGCCATTTAATTATTTTCTCCTGATAAATAACAATGAATAGGTAAATAATGTTAATAAACAGGCTTTTCAGCATTTCTTGTGCCTGCAATAAAAAACTACAATGATTCACAGCAAAAAAATCCGAACTGTCACTTTTTACTTAGTTAAGCCATGTTGTCTAGGAAACAGGGGTGACCTTCTCAGGAGATACAAAAATCTTATGTTTATGAGGATTTCAGTAATTCATTAGTATTTGTTTTCATTAAAAGAGACTCTGTAGCATGCATTAATACAGATTAAACTTCTGAATTCAATTTGCATCAGATAGATACAAACAATTTTTTAATGATTTACAGCTCATTTGATAGAGGTTCTTTTAAATTCAATTAAGAGCAATAAAAACCTTTTTGTCATCTACTTTGCAAAGCATTTCTGCCTATAAACAACAGTAATACTTAGATTTTTTTCTTCTTTATTTCACAAAGTTTTGATATTCCTTTAAAGTATGTCTGTAAAGAAGTCATTGGTGTGCCCTGCATCTTATGAACCTTCCTTGTAGCCAGTGAACTTGGAAGCCTTGCTTCTAATGAAACTGTGGATTGCATACTACTTGATCAGTGAGGTGGGCAGGTTGTGGACCACACTGTTCATGCACCAGTCACAAAATTTTATGTAAATACAATATTTTCATATTACTGAAATTCCCTCAAAACAAACTTCGTTCCCCAAGTCTTTCCCTTTTAGCTAAGTTAAAAAAGAGGTAGAACCAGAGGTGATGCAAATGAAAGGTGCTGTGGTCAAGGACTATCCTGTCACTTCCCTAACTGTTCTTCAGAAAACTGCTAGATTGATACTTTCGTTTAATCTTGTGTTAATAACTTTCGATACTTTGACCTAAATCATTCTAACAGTCTGCACTAATAGTGCAGAAACTTGTTTTGAATTTATCCCTAGATGTTTGCTACAATAAAAGTTGTGCTGCCACAGGTGGCTAGATAAAGTACTTCATGGCTTAGGGGGATCTTCAACCTAGGTAGGCAAACTACAGGAGAAATGCGTGACTAACACTTAACTCAAGGAACCTAATTAACTACCAGCTTTTCCTCTATCCCACTCTGTGGGCCATCTCAACTTCAAAGCGTAACATGTTGTCTAAGCACAGAAAAACCCAGAACACGAAACAAGAACTAAACAGTTAAGAGGACAAATCTAAAATCTTTGATTCAATACAAGTCTCAAGAAAGACAGCATATTAAAAAAAAGCTTTGTTTGCTATGTTGTTAGCATAAGCAACTGATGTGGAAAACAAGTTTCTTCGGAGACAGAAGTTTCAAGTGAAAATAAATTAATAGTGGAAATAGATTAATCTGTGAAAATATGGAAGGATTAAAAGTTCAGAATATTTTCCCTCTGCCCTAAGGAAAGACTTAAATATATAATGTTTGAAATTTCACTATTTTTTTGTTTTAATTATAGGTTAATTCAAATGAACAAAACGGACCCTTGAAGTCACAGAACTATGAATTTAGCTGAATCATTATTGGAAGTAATCAATACTAAATCAGTGAACTAGAGTGATATTTCCAGGAATATAGAGATGCTACATAAATTGAATTCCAAATAAGCAAGGCTAACAGTACATTTCTTTATAAAATTCTATTAGAACTGTAGCTTACTGTAGGTGTAGGTACTTCCTGTGGAAAACAAACCAACATTCTGATGTTCTATGCCTGTGTCTTGACAGCATTTTTAGATACAAACTGCATATACGGTATTCCCTTTCATGTTTTTATTTCCTTTGGAAAAAAGTGCACATTTTTTCTCTCTCTGAAATAATAAATATGGGAATAGAAGGAACTGAAAGAAAGGGAATAGATTTACCAGCTCATCCTTTCCCTAAGATACATTGTGTCGTGGTTCAAGCCCAGCCGGCAACTTGGAACCACGCAGTCGCTCGCTCACTCCCCCACCTTTCCCTTCCTCCCCCCGCTCCCGGAGGGATGGGGAGGAGAATCAGAGGAATGTAACTCCCACGAGTTGAGATAACAGCTCTCCAGTAACTAAGGTATAATACAAACCACTACTGCTACCAATAATAATGATAAGAGGAATAACAAGGGAAAAGGACACAACCGCTCACCACCCGCCGACCGATACCCAGCCCGACCCGAGCAGCGATCTGGGCCTTCCGGGTAACTCCCCCCAGTTTATATACTGGGCATGACGTGCTGTGGTATGGAATACCCCTTTGGCCAGTTTGGGTCAGGTGTCCTGTCTCTGCTTCCTCCTGGCTTCTCCTCCTCCCTGGCAGAGCATGAGACTGAGAAAGTCCTTGGTCAGAGTAAACATTACTTAGCAACAACTAAAAACATCGGTGTTATCAGCATTGTTCCCAGACTGAAAGTCAAAAACACAGCACTGCACCAGCTACTAAGAAGGCGAAAAAATGACTGCTGTAGCTGAACCCAGGACACCTCGGCAGGGGCTTTCAGGAAACCTCAGCAGGGGCTTAAAGTTAACTTCCTTTTTACCCATGTGTGACTAGAATCACTAATTTTTATCTTATGAAATTTCTTAATTTGTGTTAGTGTTTTCATTTGCTTAGCATAGCAGAAGTATTTTTGCATGAAAGTTTACTTTTCCTGTGTGTCATGGTTTAAGCCCAGCCAGTAAAAGAGAACCACACAGCCACTCGCTCATTCCCCCCACTTCTTCCTCCCCATGCTCCTGGAGGGATATGGAGGAGTATCGAAAGAATGTAACTCCCACGGGTTGAGATA
>NW_009930513.1:24023-45004 GCF_000696875.1 Nestor notabilis
GTGCGTGCTGTGGTAGGGACTCCCCCTTGGGCCAGTTTAGGTCAGGTGTCCTGTCTCTGCTTCCTCCCGGCTTCCTCTCCTCCCTTGGCAGAGCATGAGACTGAGAAAGTCCTTGGTTGGAGTAAACATTACTTAGCAACAGCTAAAAATATCGGTGTTATCAGCGTTGTTCCCAGACTGAAAGTCAAAACCACAGCAATGCACCAGCTACTAAGAAAGATTAAAAATGATTGCTATAGCTGAACCCAGGACACATGTCATTGTGTTGTCTGTTTAGGAATGAATAGAAAACCCGTGAGCACCTAACGGTTATGGTAGATGGTGGTATGGTAGCCAGAAAAATCTCCTTTATCGTGTGCATGATATATTCCAATTTAACATTAGTCTAGTAATGTAAAAAACATATTAAAAAGCTGCCTATTTATTTTTCATTTGACCCAGAAATTATATTCATATCTGTAATAAGGCAGGAAGATGAAAATATTGAGGAACAACTTGTTAAAGGTATTAAGTAAAAATAAATAACAATAAATAATAAGATTTTTTAAAACATCACAAAATGAATGTTTCTTCCAGAGAAGTGACAATGGAAAGAAACATAATTGCAGTCTGTTTGCATGTCAGATTAGTACTGAAAAAAGACAAGGTGATAGCAGAAAAATTAATTTAATTCTCTGCATTGATGCATACTGTGAAAAAGTTAAGAAAGATTCCTGCATCAAAACCTTAATAAGAAGCCATTCTGTAGAAGTGACAGGATAAAAACTATAGAATGGTTTGATATAATAAGAAATAATAAGCTGCCAGAATTCAGATATGAAACTCCTGAAAAAAGTTGTTGTAATATGTTATCTGAATCAGCCTCCATACCAGAAACAAAAAAAGTGCCAACAGTGATCACAAAATAAAAAGTAACACTTAAGCAAGTCAAAGATATGTATATTGTGCCTCACAGATCTCATAAAGTTCTTCAGAGGAGTTGAGCTGCTACAGGTATCCAGACCTTCTTTAAAGGACTTCAGTTAATTTCTTTTAAACTACTATAGGGTAAAAAGGAAAGATATCCTTGCAGATTACTAATGTCAGTGAAATGTAGTAAGTGACAAGTAACAATAAAGATCAGCTTTCACAGTGGCTGGTGGTCACCAATGGAACCTCTTTAGGAATCAGTCATGGAATTAGGATTGCTCTAGAAATTGATAAGTAACTGTAATAGGTGTGAATAGTGAAATTTGCTAACAATGTAAAGTACTTGCAATTCTACAGAGGAAAGACAAACAGAGGAGAGTTAGAGAAGGATGTTGCACATGAGTAATCAATTGCTTAGTGAAACAGTAGATTAAATTCAATATTCTAAAGTAAAGCCCAAAAGAGAAAAATACCCCTTGCTGTCTGCATAGAGCAGCTGGTATGGAACTAGGTATTTCTTCTCAAGCAAAATATCATGAAATCATTGCAGGTAGGTCATTGAAAACCTCACCTCAACATCCAGGTGTAGTCAAACAGGAAAGTAACAGGCAAATAGCATTGAAGGCATCAGGACACATAATATTGTCACTATATAAACCCAAAATGAATAAGAAAATATATATTTTATTTTTTTTTCCCAAACTTTTAAATTAATTTGCCTTTCTCTTGGGTTGACTCACCCATGTAGGGATAGGACAAGGAGTAATGACTTTAAACTGTAATAGGGTAAATTTAGGTGAGATATGAAGAAGAAAGTATTTACAGTGAAGATGGTGAAGCACTGGAACAGGTTGCCCAGAAAAGATGGCTGTCCCTTCCCTGGCGGTGTTCAAGGCTAGGTTGAAAGGGGCTTCGAGCAACCTGGTCTAGTGGCTGATGTCCCTGCCCATGTCAAGCGGTTTGGAACAGACTGATCTTGATGGTCCCTTCCAACACAAACCATTCTATGATTCTATGAAAGTGATAACAGATCTCATAAACTTCTTTCCATTTGCAGAAGAAATAGAAAGAAAATCATGCAAGTAATAAATACATCAGGCTCAAATACAAATTTTCAGTAGTTACTCAGCATACGTAAAGCTGAGTATATATATATTCTTCTCAGTATTTCCAGTTTTGGATTACCGTTGTCCCTTCTGCATATCATTATATATGCATTAGATATTGTTTTGTATTTCATGCCCAATCCAAGGGTTTGTTGGTTTTGGGTTTTTTTTTTAATGGTTTCTTTTTGGAATCGCTAAAATTTCCAAACTCTGCTAATCCACCCAATTTACCTCAATATAATTTCACCTGCTGAAAAATGATAAAGAATTGCATCAGTTGCAACTCTCAGTCTCTGATACTGGTCTTATTTTACAGACATCTTCTTCAGTGTATTTCTAACGTGTATCACGTAACATAACCCTGAGATTTCATTGTAGGTCTTAAGACACTATCATTCGTAACTATCTGAAGTATATATCTGAAGTTCTTACATGTGAGGCATAAGGTAGCTTTTAGATAAATAGTTAACCAGACCAACTGTATGTAATAAAAAATCTATTATTGTTTAGGACAGTAAAAACAGAAGCCCAGTGTTGAAATAAACACTGTTTAGTGTGCAACTCTAAACAAACGATTGTGACACAGTTTCAAAAACTTCATCAAGCCTTATAAGATATCTACAATATTAGATTAATTGTAACTGTCACTCTTTCATTTCTTCTTGGATTTTCTTAGGGAAAAAGGCGTGGTTTAATACATCAGTACCTCCAAGCTAAAAATTAATGCTGTCAGCACGAAACACACTGTATGTGGTACTCAATTGCTCAAACTATTATCTTATTGAGACTGAATGGTTCTTGCAGAACGTAGCAAGAAAATGGCCTGAATCAGCTGAAAAAAAAAATCCTAAAGATCTTAAAAATGTAAGGATATTATAAGGCTATTTTAGTTTTATTTAGTTTTATTGTCTGTCGTATCACTAGATTTTATTTTTTTAATTTTACCAAAAAACAATATTAGGCATTGTAAGATTATTTATCCATGAACTCAGAGCTTCAAAATACATACAAAACACGCCTATGTAAAATAACAACAAAAGTAAAAAACCAGGCAGCCTCAGCAAACTGTCCCGTCAAATTATCAAGCCTGCAGAAAATCTATACAGCTATACACTCTCACCAACTTAAAACTGGGAAACAAATAAATAAATAAATAAATACGTGTCAGAAGCACTTTGAAATCTATTCCATTTTCTTCCACATTCATTTTTGACCTAAGAGAGATCAGAAGAAAATGTCTTTCTGGAGGGCATTTAGTAAAGTGCCTTGGCAGTGGAAAAGACTTCTCATGCTCCTTTGTTTTCCATTTTGGAAAACAGTTAATGTATTGCTGTTATTTGTGCTGGGTGTTTGTGTATTTCTTGACTCTAGGGTAACATACTGAGTGTACTTTCCCCTTATCCTGTTTTTCTGCTGTTTGTAAAAGGCCAAATGTTGTAAATAGTTACTACAGATGTTATTTGAGTTGTATTGAGCATTGCTAATGAAAACTGCTGAATTACAATGTTTTTGACATTTATGGCAGGCTACATTGAACAAAACCTGCTTTTAATCATCTAATCAAATCATCTCAACATTTTTTTCTCCAAATTTGTATAATGACTCTTCTTTAACCATTTTTCTTTTATTTAGGTGTTAAACAATGAGGGTTTTACTAAGGTATATTCTATATTATAATTCATGAGTTGTATTTAACTTCCAGCCCTTAAAGAGACAGTATCTAGTTTTGCATGTTTCTTAAATCCATTCCTTTGAGAAGGGTCTCATTTCTTGGTTCTATTTGTTGGTGCAAATAAGCTGCTGAGATATACACTGTTATGGATAATGGATAGAACTTTTCTTACACATGGATTATATACCATCTTTATTTTGTAGATGTGGCTCACAAAGCCTGGCATCAACCACTTCAATAGTATTTTGGTTCAGATAGTAATATTAATCAGAGTTATATGTTTTAGCATTCATGCAGCAGCCACAGTATGTGAAAGCTGGAAAACTATTACTAGAGGTTTCAGCATTGTCACTGGCTTTGATGGTTGTTATTTCTGACAGCTAATTAAGTTATACCAGTAAAAAGATAATGTAAAACCTATTACAATGACTATAAATGAATTTGTAGCTTAATTTCTGTGAAGGCAAAGATTTCATAATCCTAAAAATAGGGAAGTTTGGAATAGAGTAAACTAGTACAAGATTTGCTATGCAAAGAGTTTGCTGCAAAAAGCAAACTCTTTTTAAATGTGTTGAGCTGTGTGTAAGGGACAAGCTTTGGCACAAAAAGTCATCTAATCCATTGTGGCAAAGCAGGAAGAGAACTTCTTAAGCAACAAGAGGCTAGGCCACAGGTTTGCCATTTCAGGATAAGAAGTAGAGGATAACATTTCCCATTTCAGAACTTTGTCCTTTAGGTTCTTAAGAACTCTTCTCCCTCCACCCCACCCCACCCCCCTGACAATAAAATTCAGTGCAAGCAGGAGGGAGATATTACCACTTTCCAGATGTTAATATAGTCACACACCTATATTTATGACTAGAAATCCAGTGAAGATTCATTTCAGTAGAACCCTTTCCAAAGCTCAGTTTAGAGTATTTTAGTCTCTTAATTGCTACCTAAAGAAATGCTTCTGGCCCAATGAGACTCTCTTACATTACTTGAAAATTAACAAAGGTTTCCACCTTTGTGTTCACACATTCAACACTGCATTAGCAACGTTCTACTTTTCTAAATTTCAAATTTATTTAATGATCCTTTTATTAATTCCAATCTCCACACTTCTTCTGTAAAACACTTAATCAGTATAGACAATGCTATAGGAAAATGTATACATTTTGAAGTGGAAAATAATGGGAAATCTAAACCACTCCCCTTACAGGCTTATAGGTATGGAAATAACTTTACAGTCTGATAGATATGGAAAGGCAACTGTGAGTGAGATCTAAATCACTTACAGGCTTTTGTGTGATCTTGCATTTTCTCTAACTACACAATGGAATACAGAGCAACAACATAAAAACCCTTGCTTAAAGCTGTGTTCTCTCCAGCAGGGTCATTCATACTAGGAAAAAATCTTTACGTTTTTAAAAACGCTTAAGCTTTCTGTCTCACTGTCTAAAGTCATTGTAGACTCACTTGTATTTTCAGGCTTCATGTTTGCCTAGCAGGCATATGCCCACACCCCCACCACTCTCACAAGGATCTAGCTTGTGTCTGGTGTATTCAAGCAGTTGTGATGAGCTTTGGGAATAGCTCTTCTGGAAATATCCATGATAAATGGGACTTCTTGTGGATTTTATGCAGTTCCATACACTATCTTCATCCTTGACAGTTAGACTTTAACATATAAGAAGATTGCATTTCATTACATATTCTGTTGATCATTCAGTATTTGTGGGATGTGATTAATCATTGAGGATATATACAAAATGTTCTCTATAATTTTAATCATGAGTCTAACTACTATTGTGCTCATCAGTTTTTTAATTGAAAAAATCGGACATAGAAATACAGAATTTCAGAAGTGTCTTTCATACAGATAAGAGAAAGTGTGATCCTGCATTCATAGGGAGACGTGCATAATTGTACTGGGAATATCAATTTAATGAAATCAACAACAAACTATGCATTCACAGTTTATGATGGTTTTATGATTTGTTTCTTAAATGTTCTGTGTTACTTAGCATAATTATAGTTGGCAATATTTTGGTCAAGTATCTGAGCTGTTTTAAAAAAAAACCTATGTCTGAAAGTAAAATAGAAAAATCTCATAATTTTAATCTGTGATTTATATCCTGCTAGAATATCAGCCAGTGATTCAGTCTTGGTATTCTACTTGGTTCTTCTGCTTATCCTGTATGCAGTATTGTTACCATTTTATGAAAAACTTTCAGCGGACCTCGTGTCTGCAAACATTTCTACTGTTTCCATTAGAAAAGTTTAGTAGTTATTTGTCATCTAATCATCCATCTGTCTTTCTGCTCTAGTCCCTGCCAGCTGCTAATGCAAATAATATCAGAGTAAGGATAAATCTTACATCACTATATCAGAAAAGGTGAAAAATAAAACAAGTTACAAGTTACGTCATCCTAATTAAATGTCCATTAATAACTTCCATGCAGCTTTGTACATCAGTTGCTGTTTATCAAGAAGAGAAGGGTTGGTCTGTGTTTAATTCATGATTATTTATAGTGTGTTCACAGTGATACAGGTAGTTTGGGAGTTTCATGCAGTCATTTATGAGATGAAATAAGATACCTGTTAAACACTAGTGAGAAAGGGTTAAAGGAGTATATTATGAAGAATGGGCACAGACTTCAGTCACAAAATGTATTGTTATTTTATATATACATAGGGAATGTCTGATGGGAATGGACTGAATAAGCCAAAAGGAGTCATCTTTAGTCCTTTAGGAAAAAAATAACAAAACAACCCAAACTTAGAGAGAGATACATACACAGACATATATATACACACATACATATACACACATATAAAATATTATTTTATAAAAATTCCCATAAGTATTATTGTACTTTAATTTTATGATTTTGTCCAGTGGAAAACTATTCAAATAATATGATACTCTAAAGCCACGGGTTGCTAAGGTTGAATATGAATCCCGTTTTCGAACTGAATGCAAATCTTTCCACTGGAACAGTGATAATAATGTGACCAAATGTTGTTTTATCACTCAGTAACATTTTTTTCCTTCTCTGTTGAAAAGGGTTCAGAAGGAAGTATCGCAAGCTAAGGAAAGAGACGTGAAAAAAACGCTTCCATTTGCAGTATTTTTTCAAATCTCCTTATAAATAAAAAGACTAAAAGAAATCTTTTTTAACAAAAACACATTTCATATTCTTTTCCCATATCCCCCCCCCATTTGTTTGTTTTTTCTTTTCTTTTTCTTTTTTTGGCTGTACAAGGGAATTCTGTACCAAGAAGGTCTGGGGGTGTGTGGGGGTGTGTGGGGGTGTGTGGGGAGGTGTGTGTTACTGCTTTTTTTTTTCTTTCCTCTTGAATTTTTATTCTTACACTTTTCAACTTTCAAAATGTATGTGTCTTAGGGGTCTGTGATTGTTGTAATTTTAGTAGAGAATCTCTCTCAGATACTACTTCTCCTGTTTATTTTTCAGTTCTAAAGAAAATTTCACCAATGATCTTGTAGGTATCATTCTCTAATCAGATGCAATTTTTTGTGTCTATTTTCTTCTATAATTGGCAATACTTTGTTGCTAGGATTCTATTTTACTGTATCTCTCCACCCAAACAAGCTTCCTGTGAAACCAGAAAGTTGTTTTGGGTTTGTTTTTGTTTTTTTTTTTTTTTGACAGAAACATAAATTGTATATGTTTATTAAGAGTACACATCAGTTTATACTATTTCTACTTCTGCTTTTTTTGAAAGTGCTTATTTTAAAATGACATGCCTGGGAAGAAACTACTAGGTTTAATTAAATTCCTTTACTGATAAATGCAATTTTAACTATTAGGCTGCTAGACTGCCTAAATTAATCTCTTTTTATGTTACCTTGAAAGGAAGTGACAGTTGACATGTAAAAAAAATGTAAAAAAAAGACAAAGTAATGAACAATTGGAGAATGCTATATCTGTGGATGATATATAGCTGACTCAGAAAGAGAAAGGGAATTAAGTTAATACTATGCTATACTTAAACATAATATTTAAGAGCATTTTCTGTACAGGCATTTGTGACTATCACTTGCAGTTTTCTTTGAGCAGCAGCCTTTCCTTGACACAGTCAAGAAGAAAAAGAAAAATAAAAGGAGAGGGAGAAAAAGGTATTCTGCAAACAGAAAGTGAATAAATTCATCTTCATTATGTTCTTGCTCCTTATGGTACACTTTCAATGCAGTTCACTTATTTCAAAATAGTCAAGAGGTCTGATTTGTTGCAGTACAATATGTTCTGAATCATAAGGAGGATAAAACACAACCCTTTGGAAATTACAGTTGGTGGGGATTTAAAAAAAAACAAACAACACAACCCTGCATGTTTAAATGCAGTAGTGGATGGCTATTGGCAGGGGAAGAGATGATAATGATAAAAATCACAGGGCAAAACGGCTTGCAAATTTACTGTAAAGTCAAGCTTTATTTTTAAAGTGGTTTTGTTTTAGTATACTCTAGCAAATAGAATTTTAGTAGTTGTGTTACCTTTGACACTAAAACACTATGAGCAAATTAAAAATATGAATTTGAATATTAGCACATATCTGTAGAGGTTTGCACACTGATTTACATCCTTTCAGTCTATGAAACAGTTATCCCAAAAGAAATCTTAATATTGCAGTCGTAATGACTCAGAGAGATTCGGGTTTTTTCCTCTTGTGTTAAAAGAGCATCTGATAATATGTTCTGTAAAATGGTAATTTTTTCTCAGATTACTAAAAAACTCTGACTTAGATGAATACAATTCATAGATAGAATCATAGAATAAACTAGGTTGGAAAAGACCTTTAAGATAATTAGGTCCAACCATTACCCCAGGACTCGCGAGAACACCGCTGAACCATATCACTGAGGGCCTAATCTACGTGTTTTTTGAATATTTTCAGGGGCAGTGATTCCACCACTTCTGTGGTGAAGGAATTAATTAAGATGGCTAATTGTAACTGATTGTTTGTGACACTCCACTGAAAATTTAAAATAACATATTATAAAATAAGAAACATGAGACTGATTTTGTAGAAGTTTAAAATCCTTAAATTACTGCCCACAAATGTGGCTTGCAACTATTAACAGTCAGATTTTTATCTTTACTTCATAAGAACTGAATATTAACAGTAAACCCCCAAATATTATGCATTGAATTACCAATTTAATTGGATCTTAAATTGATAAGTAATCTTAGTAGCATCTCACAGCCATGGAAATGCACTTCTGAATGTGGTGTTATCAAAAAATTAATAAATCCATTTAATATCTCTATATTTATCCTACTGCAAACTAGAAGTCCTTTGTAATATCTTCACAGTCAACTCAGAGGCAGCAACACATAACCGAATAGTTTTGATATCTGGTAAGAAACCACAATTTGAGTTACTCATTGCTCATTAACCTTGGAAAAAGCATTTTTTATAACTACAAATCCTTTAATCTGTTACACCTAAGTGCAGTAGGATTTTGTAGGAATTTGAACCTTCGGTTTAATTTTTACAAGTCAGCAATTTTAATTTGTCTATATTGAAAACACAATTATCTCTTTACTTACTATTTTGCCAATCTTTCTACTTAATTTACCAAATGCTGAGAACAAGGCTTTCATTTTTGTTAGTGAGGGTACAGACTGTCAGTGTCCAAGACTGTTGTGCTGTACCTGTCAAAGGTATTGAACTCTTGCTGAACAGATGCAGTCTACAAGCCCATTTTAACTTATTAATACATTACTGTACAGAACTCTTATTCTATCACAATGTATTAAGTAGATCTCTGATTTGAAAAATATTTCATTTGTATTTGAATATAAATATGGATTAGATGTGAATAAAAATGGACTTTCTGTTTGTCTGTTAACATTATGAATAATGATAGTAGGAAAAGAGGCAACCTTGAGAGTTCAAATAAAGACTCTTCTCACTAAAATATATAGCTCATAAATATGAATAATGAGTTAAATACAAAAGACAAGTGTGTATCCCTAAATATTAGGTAAGAACAATTAACGGAATAATGTAAAAAATCGAAAGGCAGTATCATTATTTGAACTGTTCCAGGGTGAATTTATCTGAAACTTTTTAAAACAAGAGTTATTGACCTGATTCCTTAATGCCCCAGAGACTCTTCTCTAAAGCTTAGTTTCTACATTACCTTTTGAAGTTGCTGCGGGATAGGTGATCAGTCTAATTAGGAAGAATAAGGTCCCTTGGGACAACAAAGACTTCTTCACATTCAACTATCCAGTCCAAAAATATACAGGGTGGAGTAATGAATCTTAAAAATGCCAATTCAGTGAGTTTCTAATCACAGATACTTCATCAGCTGACAAAAGAAAAACCTCAGTAGGTGTAGCACTTCAAAATCTAGGACAATTTACATGTGATTTCAGGAATCAGCAGGGATACACAGCTGGATAAAAATAAAAAGCTTGCTGTAATTGAAAATTGCCTTGCAGCTTGTTTGTGATTAAAATGAAGTTCAGTTACTTGAAATCTTGTTTAGTAGTTAAATCTGTTTTACTTAGGTGATGAAATACTGTCTATTGTCCTTGAATGATAAGACCATTACAGACATGTTTTAACATTTCATGAAAATTGAACATGTGTACATATAAAAGTTTGGCAAAATCTGTATTCAACAACTTTAAGGCTTTCATTTGAGCATATTCAAGAAATGTTCTGTCTCACTAGAAGAGGCTGTGGTCATCTATATTACTTATAAAGAATTTGGTGTCAGCTTGTTGTGTTTTGGACAAAAAAAAGTAGTTTGCACCTTTTAACGTGTAAATAGAACAATTGTGTCCAAAAAAACCCAGTGTGATAACTTCATCTAAAACCTGATTGAGTTTAAAGTTCAAGTAAAATTTAAGGTGAACATCTGATAGATTTCCTGTTTATTTTGCTTTTCTGTTTTTGTACCTATTTGTTTGGTGTTTTGAATAGATTGAGAAGTGCGAGAGCTGATTCTCTTACAAAAAAAACCCCAGACATTAGAGACTTTAAGTCTTTGTTTTCTTAAAATAGTTTATTATGTTTTGAGTAAAAATTAATGTTAAAAAACAGTTGCAAATAAAACTTGAGATCTTAAAATTCTTAGAGCCATTTTCACTGTATTGTTTCATTTCTTTCATTTGGGAGTTTTTCGTTTGTTTATTTTTCACATTCAGAGGTAATGAGTTCCCAGTCCTCACAAGGTTTACTTAAGAGAGAGAAAACTTGAATTAATAAGGTAAAAAATTAAATAATAATTATTGAATCAGAAATATAAGGTTTGTAGCATTAAAAACCCAAACACCAGATTAAAATGTACTCTAAGAGATGCTGAAATGTGACTTTAAAGACTCAAGTGAAAACCAAGGAAGTTAAGGGAGACTAAATTAGAAAACAGAAAACCACTCACTCCGTCAAAATTGGAATGAGGAAACAGATTTGAATATGGTCAGAGAAGGAAGAGACAGAAAAAAGAAAAAACCTGAGACAACATACTAATAATGTATATGCACATCCAATAAGTAATTTGGAAAAAAAGATTCACTAGCTACATAAATAAAGCACTCACTGCCACCATATTTTAGAACTGGGGAGGGAAATCTGGAACTAATGCTACAGTTGTAAATAACTGAAGCTATATAGCAATGCCTTTTCATTATTATTATTATTGTTAGCTTTAGTTTTAATTAAGGAAATATTTCTGTATATATCACAGTTACAGAAACTTCAGGAGGTGGCACATCAGTTGCTAGCTGCCACACCATTAATGACAGAATATATTCCAAAAGAAAAAAAAAAACATATTTTTAACCTACAATTCTCTTTTCTGGAAATTCAAGGAAAAATGTCTGCAATCCTAGGTCTAACAAGTAACACTGAATTTACAGATTAGTATGAATTCCTAGCACTATTCTAATGTACTTTATAGTTACTGTCACTTGAACTTATATTATTAACACATAATAAAAAGCAATGAGCATTTGGTATGAAAAAAACAATGGTTCTAGGAACCACACAAAGCAAGAAAAAGATCTAAAGAAAAAGTCTAAAGAATTTAATCTGTATCTCGAAAGTAATTGTCTACTGAGGAACTCTCAGCTGATGTTTTCATAAAGTATGAGGCATTTTGACATTATCTGCATTTAGCTGTTGAAAATGTGATGTTTCACATTTTTCTCAATTTTTTTTTTTTTTTTATATTCATTTTCTAAAAGAAGCATGGAGATATCCTCCTGGATGTACCAGTTCCTGGAAATAACATTTTGGTGTTGTTTGTTATATAATCTGCTGGGATCAAAAGTAATCCCTTGGTGCAAGGTCACACATTTTTGCAGCTGCAGTGGAGCAGGGAATCTCAACTTTTAATGTCATGGTTCAAATCGTCAAAATATACTTAAAATATTTGTAGTTCTCCAAGAGTTTGAGCACCTGTATTCTTAAAATTTTCTCTTTGGCATTTTGTAACAGAGAGAATCCATTTAGTTTTCAGCAGTTTTTTACTCTGCTCATGTCAACAGCCTTTTATTTCCATAGTCAATAACAGCATGCAGTATTATTTCTTTAATATGACTAATAAAATGAGTTATTTTACATTTCATATACAGTATTTACAGACAGAAAAAATTTAAATACTGCAGTTCAGTGATGAAGAAAAAATAAAATATTAAAAATATGATGGTTTTTTTCCTCCACAAGGTATGTAAAAGAAAGCTAGAGGGGTGTGTTTATGTCTCTTTGTGAAAATGGAAATTAAAAAAAACCCCAAGCAATTAAAAGTGGTTCTTTTTTCTTGCTGTGTCATGGGAGGAAGCAGTGTACAGCAGACCCAGCATCCACAGGTGAAGTAAGCCATGAACAGAATCAGTGTGAGAAGCTCCCTGCTGTGTCCTGACTTATTTGAAAGTGGGGAGCAGACTTGTATTTGACTTCTTAATTTATGTGGCACTTGGGGAGTGTGAGAAACTTTTTGAACAGGTTGTAAAACAGGAGCAAAGCACATGGTAGCTTTCAAACCGCATATTGGAAGCCCCAAAGCCCCAAAGTGCTCTCTGTAAGAAATTATTGACCACGAATTGCAACACAACACAGGATGAACTCTTCTACCTCAGCTGTTGCAATCACCTCTTCAAGTATTGCAGCACTCTCTGTTCAGATGTAACTTTTGAGGATGGATCCCACCATCTAGATCTTGGGCTGCAGGGTACTCCTTGTTGTAAGGGTGCCTTATTCTCAGGAATGTGTAATCTGGTAGATACGGTGCAGTCTAAGGTGAGGAAGATGTATGAGAAAGGGACCCAGCTTCTATGCGTTAGGAATGATAAACAAGAAAACAAAAGGACATTCCCAAAGACTGTTCAGTGGCAATAGTCTAAGACCACAGGCATGTAAAGTTTGGTATGGCCACTGTTGAACAGGAGCAGCAGAAAAGGATATTAAGAATCATTAATGTGATTTTCTAGAAAAAGATAATTGCAGAAACTTGCAAAGATATAACACTTTGTTAATTATATGTTACTCTCAGTATGCTAGGTTCCTACGGTTCCTAGGAATCTTATAGGGTGTCTAGGTTTTATACCTTGTCATAAAGAATTGTAACATTACATTTCTAGATAGATTAGTGAATACAAGAAGACAAGCAATGGGGGAAAATAGGGTTATAACAGTTATGCGGTCTTAATTAATCCCTGTAAGGAATTAATGAGCCTGTCCATGAGTGGCATACTATTTGATATTGAGCAAATGTAATCGTAAGGATAGATGATCCTATTAACAGCTTGCTTAGTTTTTCTCAGTATCTAAGAAAAAGTGAAAGAAAGGGCTCAGCAGTATGAATAGTTGCTGATATGCCTGAATGATTATCTGGCATTATTAAAGAAAATGTGAGGTTTATCCCATCTGCAATGAGTTTCAGGACTTTCTCAGCAAATTTTGAGTGCCAGTTTCAAGCTAAAAATAATGCCATGTGGCAGGTTAAAACTGAAGATTCAAGTTCTTACAAAAACTAGCTGAAGAATGTATGTTTTTTTTAAAAAAAAATTCTTTTTGCGACAGGCTTAAAGAAATTGCTATTCTCAGTCATAAAATGGAGTACTGGCTAAAGCAAAAGATAGAACATTTGTCCTTTTAAATTAATAGACTATCAAAAAATTCAAACACTGATTATTGCTGATTCGGTTCATGAGCTTTAGTTTCTTATCTGTTCTCATTAGGCATCTATTGACTCTATTGTAGAACAGTCCTCCCACCTCCTTTTTGGCTTCACTTTGCATAAATAAGCAAATATCCGTTGGGTTAATTGCTAAACTATTAATAAGGCAGTTTGCTAGAAAGGCAAATTAAGAACAAAACTCTTCTCACAATAGCATGGGTGATTACAAATTGTCCAAGGTACTGTGAACTAAAGTACCACTACTTACGCTAAACTAGACAAAGGAAGAATGTATCTTTTATGAAGTGAGTTTTCTGGCTTTAAGGGCAAGCTGTTCTGATGCAATGAAAAATTCTTGGAGACTAAGAAGATTATAAATTTATCAGAAGTTTATGAATAATCTGTGGCAGTTTAGGAATTAGACTCATGTATATGTACAAGTAGATCTAAGTGACCAGTAATTGGTAATACTAGTGAGGAAAAGAAAAAGTGGTGTTTCTTTCAGAAAATTTTCCTGGAGAAATATTTTCTGTGCATCTTATCTTCAAGTAATTTGAGATACATTCAGGAGAGACACATAGGCAGTGCTTTTAAAATAATATGTTGAAGATTAAATGGATTTGAGATGTGGACATTTGATATGGCATAGAAGAACCTAAAGAAAGAGTGAAATTATATGAGTTTTAAAGTATTGGCCTTTTTTAGAATGTACTTCTGTTTTCTAAATAAAATTGCAAAAGATGACAAAGACAACCCCTCATTATATGCAACATTATGTATGTTAAATGTAAAATGAATATACTAAAATACAGCTGCCAAGAGAGAATGATGTACAGTGTTGTAACATGACCTGTGAGAAACAAAGAATTTTTATACGAATGATTTTAAGGACACTTTCATCACTCTTCTTTGTCTTTTCTAGATATCCTGCTTTTTCCTCTGACAATTTAGTGTCATAGGTGTATAGGATTTGATCACAGAAGCAGAACTGATGAAATTGCATTTAAAAAATAATAACTAAAACATACACTTTTCCTTAATTCTTAAAAAAAAAAACAAACAAAAAAAACACCAAAAAAAGAGTAAGGCCACTTTAAAGTCTTTTCAAGGTCTTTTGATATTCCCTTTGAAGTGGAAGCAACTTCATGTACAACAGTTTGTTCATGAAGATCTTGCAGTTGCTCTGAAAGTATGAATCCTACATACTAACCTAGTTTATGGTTGTGTTTTCTATGTGATTACATTGTTTTGAAGTAACAGCAAATGTAAAGAGCAATAAACCAGGTTATTACTGTTAATTTATATATTTCCAGTTTAGAAGAGCTGGCTCTTATTTTTCACTGAGTAGCTCTTGGTTGTAGCTTTTTAGAAAGAAAGTACAGGACTGATTCTGTAATGTATTTGTTCCATGAAGTGCAAGGATGTTTTGTGTACAGTTTGTAAGTTTAATATTTCATTACATTCTTTTCTGATTTTAATCTTAGTTCAGCTTTTATTTCTATCCAAACAAAATGAGAGTTGAGTTTTCCTCAAAATCTAGAAACTTTTGATGAGTATTTCTGCTTAATTTGCTACTGTACATACAATACTACAGATGGTAGGGGTTTGGGGCTACATTTACTCATTAGATGATCATGAAATTAATGTTTTCGGAGTAACTGTTTGATGTTTATTTAATGTTATTTTTTCACAAGTGAATATTAAAGGTTAAAGCCAATTCAGAATTATCTAGGGGATATGTATACAAAGATGTATACACACGTATTTTAAATATTAGGAACCAAGATTTGTCACACTTTTGTAAGTTTACCAAGGAACAGCCACTACCCAGATAGTGCTGTTTGTTAGATAATGAGAGATACTTCTACAGAACCAGTGCAACTCACATAACAAGTGAAGCATGTTCCCTGTCCTAACGGCCCTATCCTCATGTGTGTGCTGCTACATATTGAATTTCTCTAAGAGGTCCTGTTCAGTGCTGTCTCAGCCCCAGTAAATCTGGTAACAGAAGGTCTTCACCTTTAAATAGCATAACTTTAATTTTTTTATTTTGTTCGTTAACTGTGGTAAGAGATTCATTTACATTAGCATCCTCTTAGGAATTTCTTCAATGATACTGCATCAGAAACACACTCAGAACAAATTGGGTAACTGAACTGAATAGTTAAATACGAAAATTATCCTCAGTTTATGTGAATACTGATTCCTTGAACTACTTAGGAGCATGGACAGACAAAAGGCTAACATGGACTATTTAGAACATAATATTTCCTTTTACTTTTTTTTTTAATTCAATTTAATTTCTGTACTTTCAAATCTGTTTTATTCTATTGATTGACTATGTTTTACTCTAATACTAGTCTTTCTGGGTTTTAATGATATCTTTTGCATTTCCTTTTGCAAGAAGGCAATAAAATAAGAATGGGAAAGATCCAAAAGTCCACAAAAGCTGACAGAAAGATAAACAATGTCTACTGCATTCCAGATGTGTCTATGTCCATCTAACAATTTTTTTTTCTCTGCTCTCCTAGTTTTATCAATAGTTAGTTATTTATACATAATCTTAGGCAAACCTAAGAAGTCAAGTTCTCATGGTGATTATACTTTCTGTGGTTCAGATTCCTGTTCTGAATTAGGAGATCATTTACTTTAGAGATGAATTCTTCAATTGCAATCTACATACTTTTCTAGTGTTTCATTTTCCTCTTGTAGACAGAAATTCTTTAATAGACTTTGGAGGAAGATACGTATTTGTTTCAGTGAAAAGGAATGTAATCATCTGATTGTGAAAGTTTTCCAAATGGTGTGAAATTGTTCAAGACAAGTATGATGTAGTCTCTTTTGCTGGAGATTTCTAGATTTCCAGAAAGGGATGATAAAAATACAAGAACTTGATGGAGGCTACACCCTATGTCACTTGTACAGTATAGATCAATTAGCCATATTTGCAATCGAAACACTCATTATGTGGACATACTGAGGTGAGCACACGGGATTACTGGTAGTCAGTGTTCCAACACATAAGTGGAGTTTGTTGAATCAGAAATATGATATTTATAAGATGGTTTTTGGAAATCTTGCTGAAAGATGAAAGGTAGAAATGATAGTAGTAACTCATATTAAAAGCTATGATTAATAGGTGCTGCTAAGACAGTTAAAGTTGAACAGATGTTTTTTATATGTAGATATTTTACAAATCATTGTATCAAGATAGAAAGCACTGGGCTCTTTATTATGAATTACTTCTCCATGGAATGTTATTCCAAAGCAAATTTAGTAACTGTGGTGGTGTTGACTAAGAATGGAAATGAGGAAGAAAGAAAGGAAGAACAGAAAGGTCCTAACTATAATTCTTAAACGTAGTACATCTTCCAAAAGCTCTTACATGAGTTGTATTGCTATGAAAAATTATGATATATGGAACCAGAAGTAATTTGTCATGATGCAGGTACCAAATGGATTTGTTGGTATAGTCTTGCTTTGCTCTAGACGCCTGATGTGATCTGATATTTTAGTTTGCATAGCTGTTGAGATTTTCAGAAGACTGTCAACTATTCCCCACAGTGTGAAATTTCTATTGATTTCTAAAATGAGAGGTGATTCTCTGAAAGCACATAGTAAACAATGCATTTTTTGTGTAAAGCTGTGTGTACCTCACAAACAGGGGTTAAATGATATGTTTGAGCCTATCCAGCTCTGTAAGCTAAGCAATGAAATATGAGAAAAATAACAAAACCCCTTTGAAAATTTACTTTACAGTAAACCTCAATTTCTCCCTGAAATGTGTTGGAAGTGAAATATTAGTTAACAAATATATTTTTCTTTTAAATCTAGATGACATTGGTTTTGACTTTATTTAATCCACTCTTCAGTGAAATGAGCAACAGTATAAACCTTCCCTTTTTAAACACATTTTGGTTTGCAAAGTAAAAAGATACATTATTTAGATGCAACTCAAGTCAGTTATAATTATCTAAACTTTGCTTTTTTATATCTTTTAAAATCCAGATACAGACAAAAAAGTAAGACGGTTTGGCTGCCCCTCAAGGGATATTCACTATATTTGATGAATTCTAGAAGTATCTTGCTTGAAAAACCATTTGTACAGCTGTTAAAGAAAACAGTCTTCAGTATCTCCTTTGAAATATTTCATGACAACCAGTCTGAAAACTGTCAATAATAAGTTTTATAAAGCACGGTGACTGAAGCAAGTCAAAGGTCTGAAAGTAAGGAGAGTGAAAAATAGCAGTGAACTGTTCTTATGTCTTTCCCATTTTTTTAATATTGGTTATGTAGATTTGTTCTCAGTTCAGCAATATAGTTTTTGTATCATCTGGCTTATCAAACCCCAAAACCAGATATGAAGCTTTATCACCTATAGACACCCATGAGCAAGGTGTGCAAAGAGAAACTGTACCAGCAACACATAGTGGATACCATAAAAAGAAACAAGTGCTCGTAGTGGATATCTCTGTTAAGAGGCACTGAGGCACCCATTTGCGGGCCTGACAGGAAGTAACATGGGTTGTGGTCCAAGAAGTTGCTGAGAGAGTGCCACAACTTATTCTGTGCTCCCCAGTTCAAGAACAACAGGGAACTACTGGTGAGGGTCCAACAGAGGGCTACAAAGATGGTTAGGAGACTGGAGCATCTCTCTCACGAGGAAAGGCTGGGAAAGCTGGGCCTGTTTAGCCTGGAGAAGAGATGACTGAGAGGGAATCTTATCAGTACGTACATATATCTTTAGGGTGGGTATTGAGGATGGGGACAGACTTTTTTCAGTGATGCCCAGCAACAGCATAAGGGGCACCTGGTACAAACTGAAATACAGGAAATTCCATCTGAATATGAGAAAAAATGTCTTTATTTGAGGGTGACAGAGCACTGGAACAGGCTGCCCAGAGAGGCTGTAGAGTCTCCTCCAAAATCTGATGGGACAAGATTCTATACAACCTGCTTTTGGTTAACCTGCTTTAGCAAGGGGGTTGCAGTAGATGATCTCCAGGGGTTGCTTCCAAACCCAACCATTCTGTGATTCTGTGACTACCATAAAAAGATTTATACTATGCTGAAATCAGTGGAGTGAGACTGAGCAGATGTAGGTACAATTCTTAGTCCTTTCTTAGACTTTATTACATGATTCAGAGGTGACGTGTTTTCTTGCGTTGATATTAGGATGCTCACTTCTTCACCATCTGAGTTCTTTCAGAGAATATTGCCACAAGAAAACACCTTTTTGGGTTCTAGTGAGCAACAAAATAGTTCTTTGAATCATAGAATCATAGAATGGTTGGAGTTGGAAAGGACCTTAAGATCATCTAGTTCCAACCCCCATGCCATGTGCAGGGACGCCTCACACTAGGCCATGTCACCCAAGGCTCTGTCCAACTTGGCCTTGAACACTGCCAGGGATGGAGTATTTACCACATCCTTGGGCAACCTGTTCCAATGCTTCATCACCCTCACTGTGAAGAAATTCTTACTTTTATCTAACCGGAACTTCCCCTGTTTAAGTTTAAACCCCTTATAGCCCTTGTCCTATCACTACAGTCCCTAATGAAGAGTCCCTCTCCAGCATCCTTGTACGTCCCGTTCAGATACTGGAAGGCTGCTATGAGTTCCCCATGCAGCCTTCTCTTCTCCAGGCTGAACAGCCCCAACTTTCTTAGCCTGTCTTCATATGGGAGGTGTTCCAGCCCCCTGATCATCCTCGTGGCCCTGACTTATCTTTGACATGTTTCAAAAGTTTTGTTGACTAGAACTCTAAAATTATAATAGTTTACTATGGTGAAAAATGCATGGCTAGTTCTGTTTTTTCCAAATATTCCTAATACCTTTATAGGTTGAAATGATTCATATTCATGAAGTTTGAAAACAGAGGTTAGGAAAGTATTTAACTGGTTGAATTGACTTGAATTTCAGCTCAATTGAGTTAACAGCACATATGACAAGGTTTTTACAGGATGCCACAACAGGCATTAACAATATTCTACTTCCTGAACACTTACACTGGGCTTTCAGAACTGATTATGACCCATTTTGCACTTATATGGTTTGGAAGTTCATTGACAGCTGTCATCACTATGACATTTATGCCACTATGATCCCACACATTGCTGAATGCATGAATTATACTAGGTAGAGTTATCTGAAATCTATTTATAGACATTTTTTAAAAGATTTAGTGCAGATACCAATAGCATTTCTTTTTGCAAATGCAAATATTTAGAACATTACTAGAAAAGCCTCTAAAATATACTTTAAAGCAAATTCAAAAGTAAAAAAAAAAATTTTTTTTTTTTCCAAACTCAGTGTCAGAATTACTCAGAAATTTTATCCACAATTTATAGTTCGATCCACTATAAATTATCATGTTAATCCTTATATATCTTCAATATCAATAATATCAGAATGTCACAGTGAGATTAAATATTAATTCACAGTAGATACCAATGTGGATATACTTGACTAAAGTCATGTAGCTATTTTGTGGTTTAAGCCCAGTGGGTAACTCATAACCACACAGCTGCTCGCTTAATCTCCCTCTTCTTCCCCCTCACTCCCACAGGGGTGGGGAGGAGAACTGAAAGAGAAAAAAAAAGAGTGTAAGTCCCAAGGGTTGAGATAAGAACAGTCCAATAACTAAGGTACAATACATAACTACTACTGCTACTACCACTAATACTAGTAATGATAAGGAAAATAACAAGGGGAGAGAATGTAAAACCAGAAGGGGAAAGGGAAAAGAGAACAATAAACCCAAGTGATGCACAATACAATTGCTCACCACTCACTGACTGTTAGCCAGCCCGACCTGAGCAGTGATATGGGCCTTCCAGGTGACTTATTGCAGTTTATATACTGGGCATGACATGCTGTGGTGTGGCATACCCCTTTGGCTACTTTAGGTCAGGTGTCCCATCTCTGCTCCCTCCTGCAGTCTTGTGCCCCTCCTCACTGGCAGAGACTGAAAAGTCCTTGATTGGGGTAAGTGCTACTGAACAACAGCTGAAACACTTGTATGTTATCAGCGCTTTTCTCAGGCTGAAGCCAAAACACAGCACTGTACCAGCTACTAGGAAGGAGAAAAATAACTGTTAGAGCTGAAGACAGGACTAACTATAATGCCTGTTGTCCTGGGTTCAGCTACAGCAGT
>NW_009930514.1:0-2785 GCF_000696875.1 Nestor notabilis
CCCCCGGGCGCCCCGCTGCAGGGGAGGTTTTGGGGTGAAAGAAGTGGGTTTCTGAACCATGCTGATTTTTCACGCCCTCGGAGGCCACTGGCACCCAGAGGTGCGCGGGGAGGCTGCTTGTGGGCAGGCAGAGGCGGCTCCCAGCGCTCCTTAAACCCCAGCTGACCCGAGCACTCGGCTTAAGGCACGGTTTTGGCAGCGGGAAGACTAGTTGTGTTTGTGCTCAATCCATCCATCATGTTTATTAACTCGGTGCTTGAACATGTTTTGCAGGGAAAATACACTTTTGCAGATGGTCTCGAATACAAAGATAAAAAATGGCATTACTGTGATGGCTACGACAGAAGATTTTACACAGAAATCTGCTCTGGTCTTATAGAACCAGGTACTGAATTGCGTTCGCGATCCTAAGAGTCTGGAAGGAATTAAACTAACAACTTTGCTTAAGAAAGATTAATTCAGCTACATGAGTAACATGGAGCAGAAACGCTCTGGCTAATTTCAGGACCCGGCCGTATGACGCTGCCAGAAGAATGCAGAACCCTCCATGCAGTGCAGGACGCAGCACTGCGTCCACGGCATGGTCTCCTCTGGAGCAATGACCTGCAGGACAGGGCTTTGTTACCTACATCTATTAAGCCTTTTATACATTTCACCTTCAGTGCATTAGCAGTGGGCTTCCAAAACAGAAAAGTTGAACAAATATATCCAGGGCAACAAACAAAGTTTGAATGCATCTGTCCCACGTAGCTTTATAGCAGATACCAAAATAAACATTTCTGCCCAGTCTATTTTTTGCTAAAGACACTAATAATATCACTAAGTTTCTGTAGTCAAAGGGTGAAAAAAATTATAAGGAACAAATGAGTCAAATACGTAATGTAACACATAAAATACTCTTCCTTATACACTGAATATTTTAGTGATTACATGTAGTTCTCTGTGGCCAGCAAGACTCTTCTGGCCCCGTTTTGGAGTTTGGGGTCGTATCAGTTACTGTTAGCTTAGTGATACCATTTTATCACGCACTCTTCTGTATGCAGTTTTACATTTTCATTTTCTCCCTATGCCGAATTGGCAAAATGTTTTCTAAGATTTATTGTAAGGTGACTGCGTGATTGTTATAACAAATGCCACGGAGATTAGTATTTGTTATCTTGACCAAAGGCACAAATGAAAAAAGAGGGGGGAAAAAAGCAGAATAAAGCCAACCCTTTCTTCTTTTTTTCTTCTTTTTTTTTTTCTCCCCCAGATATTTCTCAGCTTACAAATCTGGATCCTCCCCCAGAAATCCCAAGAGGCTGTTATGACTGTGGTGATGGATTCTATAATCCTGAAACCAGAGTTGTTGTCGACTACAAATTCAGGTTTCTGAGAAATGCAGGTATGATTAACTTCTTCTGCAAAGTAAACTAAGATGAGTTTACTTGTCATGTCTTCTAGGACGCGTGAGTAAAGCTCCAACATAAAAAAGCCCATGATTTGGTTCTGTTATCGCTGAGCTAAAATATTTTTTACCTATTTACTTTTGTCAGCTATGTATGTATCCCCAGAGTTGTATAAATCATGTTTTGCAAAATTACAATGAAGTATTCCCAAGCAGATACGAACAAATACATTTTATGACTGTTTGGAATATGAAACTGAGATTTTCAATCTCCTCCATTATGATCTCAAGCAAGGGAGTGGTTGTAAGGTGTACATCATTGATCCTGAAAGCTAATAAACTGTTGAGAACCAGCAAAGTGCTTAAGCATGTGCTTATCTCTACATGTTAGAATAGCACATTCTATTGAAATGAGCTTTAGGGCTATAGTCAAATAGCCCTAAAGGGCTTTCCCAAGGAAACTTTCTTGTCACCTTGGAGAGCTGTGTTTTGAGTAGAGTCTGGCAAATACTGGGACTGGATAGAGTCCCCAAATTAATAATCCCTGGGGAAAATTAGTTCTCATCAAGCCAAAAGAGAAACTTCCCAAATTAAAAACACACAGAAGATCCCAAAACAGTTTACACTGGGATAACTCAGAAAATGCAATCTGACCTGAAACAAACACTTTGTGTTCTGCCTATTTAACCCTTGAGTCTATGACCTTCTTTTTTAATAAAAATTACTTCTGAAAGTAATTTATTTTTTTTTTCCCCAAAAAATATTAAAATGCAAGTCCTGTTTTTTCTAGAAGACAAACATCTCATTTCTCAGAGTGCCACGGTTTAACAGTTTTGTTGCTTGGAAATGCCATTTTTCAGCAAATTTACTATTTGTTGAAGAAAATTCTGCTCGGCTCTACTTTGAAGAGCTCTTATAAGTATGCAGTGTGATATTGGAGGAGGGAAGTGAAGGGGGGGTTAAATGAATTGGAGATACCATCTGCTATAAAATATACCCTGTGATACATGGCCTGTTTTATAAACGTTGAATAAAAACTGATCTAGATTATTACAAATGGCATTGATCCAAAATACCGGAATGCTGTGGGCCTACTGATGAGGAAGATAAGCAACATGCTTTCCAAAAACACAGGAACCTACACAGATTAGTACAGGAGGGAACGCCTTGGAATTCAATTTATTGTTTTTTAATCTGTTCTTTGAACTCATTGTCCTTCATGACATTTATCTCAAACCCTACAAACTGTATCCATCAATATTCACTAAGCCCAGCGGCGCAGCGTGCAGCCTGACGGAGTCGTTGGAGATGTGCTTTGTGTGGCTGTTCCATTGAGAGCCCTGTACACAAAGTTAAACTTTGTGTTGATGTGAGTGTGAAGAAGGAATGTGTCGTGTA
>NW_009930514.1:2816-8214 GCF_000696875.1 Nestor notabilis
CTCAAGAACATGAACACAATTGAAACACCCGGCACTTGTTCAACATCAGAGGAACTCTGACCGCCCCAGGAGAGATGATTCAGGGCACAAGGCCACTGCAGTAAAGAGAAAAAAATATAGTTAAAAAAACCCAGCTGTAAGCAGAAGAAACTGAGGAAGAGGCTGGGATGACAGGGAACAGATCCAGAATTACTCCATTATAGGTTGGGCAGGAAGGAGCAGGAAAACCTCCAGGCTTCCAGCCAAGTCTTGAAAGCATCAAAAGCAGATGGTAGGAAGCATTCAGGAAGTTCTTACAACAGCTTGACAGGTTTACCAAAATGACACTATCTTCCTCAGGTCTGGCAGCAGGCTTTCAGACTACTCCAGTTCTCACCTTTCACCCTGGCCCTATTATGAAGCGATTTCTGATTGTTTCTTGGCTGTTTGTGAAAGAGGGCGAGGAAGAGCTCCACAGAGAGCCTTGGCACTGACTTGCCTCCAAACTGGCAGCATCCAGGTACCATTCCAGAGGAGAAGAAAACAGACGCCATTTGAAACTACTGAGTTTGCTTCCACCACTTCTTTGTCGAGATGAGTGGATGGAGAGTGGCACAGAGACTCCTGGTAAATTTGGCAAGCCTTGCATTTCCCTAGCATGGAGGTCTGATACTCGTTTACTTAGAGAGTTCTTACAGTTAAAGCAGTGCAAAGGCCCATCATGAAAACATAATCAGGCCCAGGGAATGAAATGACAGCAGCAGTTTTGTTACGTGTTCTTATCTAGCAAAGTTTTCCAAAATCTCATCACAATCTTGCAGTTATTTCCCCGTCCCTAAACCTCTGTTTCCTTGGGGATGCTCAAATTTCTCTTGATTCTCCATGTGTTCTTAAATCTTCTCTTTCTTTCCAGTATTGCGAAGTACACAAAATTGGACACATAAATAAGAACGTGAATGCTCATTTGTAAGGAGATACCTTGTTTATTTTGAATAGATATTGGGCCTAGACTCCTGTTTCACTAGGAATGTTACTCCTTTAGTTTTTCTGCAGAAATAGGACTCCTGGCACCTTTGTAACAGAGTTCGGTCAATAGAAAGATGGGAAGATGTCCCAGTTTTTCACTGAAAGTAGAAAATATATGAGGTTATGTTTAATGCAAAGCAGGGAGGTACAAGAGAAGCGGTGACATTCAGGTTTTAGGACTTCCAAATATCAGAGAAGCCCGTAACTTTCAAAGAGCAAATACCATCAAAAATAGAAATTTTGTCATTCTGAGATGGAAAAGGTTATAGGAGATTGCCTGGGTCACCTCTCTTGATGAAAAGCAAAGATGCTTCTGCTGAAAATTGCCCTGTTTCTCCTGTGGTTATTGAAAGGATGAGTTAAATAATACAAATATGCTTTTGCTCTTCGTAATATGAGAGTATTTGTGCTACTATTTTCATATTCCATCTTCAGGTTTAATTAATATGTGTATGGTGCATAGGGTATCTTTCTATACTGCAGTCAGTATTACCTCCCGAAATACACGCATCTCTTCATACAACATCAAGATCAGGTAGACACAAAGCCTGCCTTTACCCTAAAAGCTCAGTCAGGTAACTGAATTAACGTGCATGTTATTAAGAGCAGGATTAGGCCCAGAAAGCCAGGACAAGTATCTTACTAAGAGGAGAGGTTTTGGTGTTGCAGCAATCCCAAACGAGCCAGCAATCAGCTTAGGATTTCTACAAGCCTGAAAGTCTTGTAAAAAGCAGCAGGAAAAATCCTGCTGCTTTGGGAATCATTATGAGCTGAAAAGGTCAAGATTCAAGAACATTATTTTATTACAGTTTGGAAAAGTCTGGGATTAGAACGTCTGAGGTTCCTTGGTTGAGGCTGACCCAACTCCACAGGCAAGGGTACAAAGCCATTTCAATTCTAAGCCCGAGCAATCACAGACTTACAATTGCCTCACGTTGTTACCTTGGGATGAAGGTTCTCATGCTTGGTCTGAAAGAATTTAGAAGCAGAATGTTCTTGAAAGTTGGAGGCGATGTATTCACTCATTTCAGGTTTATCCAAGTATGCAAATCCATGAGAAAAACCTACATTTAGACCTTTTTTGTCTCACAGTGCAGATCTGAGCTGCACCAAGTGCTTTTGGGAAACGCAGACTTTGACTTGTCTGAAAAATGTAGTTGAGAAACAGAGCCATAACCGCTCAATAATTACACAGGGTAATATTTCTGTACCTACCCTTATGTACCCCAAAACGCACGCAGATGTTTGCGTGCTCTTTCTCATAAACTACTACAGAATTGGGTGTGGGATGAGGACCTGGCAATTTTTCAGGCCTGGAGTATTTCTGGAAAAAAGACAGCAAGTTTAACTTAAAGTCGACTGTGGTGCAGGGAAAAAGATTGACTGCACTTAGGGATCATGCACGGAGCTTTATTCCCTGTTCTTCTTTGAAATTGCCCATTCTGATGATGGAGGGAGTGGATGAACAGTCTGATTCCAGGCTAGTCCCTAGTCATTGCCTAAGAATGTAAGAGTTGTTTTGGCAGATGCCCTTAGCAATGGAGAGGAAAGCCCCAGCAATACACATACAGAGGGAATATAGTATTTTTGTTCGAATGAATTTAGCTTCCCATAGATTTAAATGTCTACTTATAACGCAGGACCATTTAATCTTTTGTACATTTGTTTCTTTTTTATTTGACTTAAGATACTGAATTTAGATGAGGTTTAGTTCCTACATATTGAAACTCTTAAAAGCTCTTCAAATAATTGTTCTTTGGATACTTGTTAAGCTAAAGAAATCAGTTTTGATCGGCAGTAAAAGTTCATGCTATTTTAAGTGCAATGCTATAGCTATTTTCTGTTGTATATTTAATCATTTTGAATTATATGTCATGTAAAAGATTTTAGCTCTGGGGCATTTGCCAGATGGCTGATTCTGCATTTCACACAACAAAAGAAATAATGTTTGTGTAAAGCTCTTAAAAATAGTTGGTAATCAGTATATTCTACAACGAATAGGATCCAGACCTGTTAGGAAAAAAACCCCAGCTTTTGCAGAAATTAATTTAGAGGATTTGGTCTCTACCTCTGGGCTCTGAACAAAACAAATTGTGTCTATTGTTTGCTGATTTTTTTAACATTTCGCAAGTTAACTGAATTGTAAATTTTACTCATTTTTATGTTAAATGCCGTTTATTGCAATCCATTGATCTTTTCCTCTTTACGTTGGCTGACAAACTTATTTCTGAAAACAGGGTTTTGTAAAACAGAGAGCCAATACTACTCTCCATTTACACATTAGAGCATACAAATATGAGTAGTCCTTTGCTTTTCTTGCATCAGCTGGAGTGCTTGTCCTTTTTACTCCTAACTCCTCTTCCTGGCCTCTTTGATTCATAGCCCTCCAAAATACCACTGCAAAAAATGTTTTCTCTCTCTGCCATGGCACTCAGCTTGTTCTCTTTGCCCACAAGGCTCTACACATGCCCATACATTTATTCACCTTTTGGTCTTGTCTCCTCCATCTTCCACATACTTTTTTCTCCTGTGTCTAGTCCCAGGTTTTTTGCCCACGTTCATACAATTCCAGTTTTCTGGCACTTGCTTTCCATACTCACTGCTTCTATGATAGTCAGAAGATTTGAAAAATACTACATTAAGAGGAAGGTCAGAAATTGTATTATAGCTCTTTCATCTGGAGCTCCAAGTGTTGCTCATCTCTCTCTTCCTATTTTTAGTTAGCTTTTGTCCTGATGTGAGAGCTTTGGACCTAAATCATCTCCAATGCTTAACAAATAAATCAGTCAAGGAGCCAAATCTTAGAAGGAGGAGAGACAGAACATGAGAAAATATCCAACTGGGGACTGCTGAGTGGGCAAGGTGGATGAATGAGTATTGAAGTGAGGATGGCAGAAGGAAATTGTGTCTACTTAATTTAAAGGGAAGATCCCAGACTCCTACGAGAAGCTCCGTGTCTATTCTTACTCTTCCCTAAACACTTCTTAAAATGTTGGACCAATTCTCCTACCCATCATATGCTCTTTTCATATCTTCTTATATAGAAATGTGTTAAGATCAGGCACATTTTGAATGTCACTGCAAATCAAAGTCTGCTCAGGTGACAGACAGAGTTGGAGATTTCTCATCCATGGAACCATTTGGCTTACACGTTTTAGTATAAAATACACTCAATTCAGTAAAACAGATCATGAACCAATACAATTTATAGCCAAGACTATAGCCAACAATGACAATTTTAATATGTGCATCATGATGTACATTACTACAGTGGTTTCAGTAGCTATAGCTTTTGCAGATATATTGTTCCTTGTGGTTTCCTGGTCTTAAAATACTTATCAATATGAAAACTCTGAAAGTTTCAGTTCCAAATTGTGGCATGCCAAGAATAACAACTTTGTTTGTGTGCTTGCCATCCTATTGTGAATCCATTAAATAGGTTATGCACAAGTCTTAGAGGTGCTTACATTCAACTATACGGTTCATGCGAAAACAAGTTTTACAAGAGATGGAAAGTTCATTTGGGGGCCATTTTGGAATCACAGTCATTAAAAGTAAATGGAAGGGTGAGAATTTGTGGGTGGAAGCAAAGGTTAATTGAAAACGTATTTTCCATTTTCTTGCCAGCCTTGATGTTGGCGGGGTCAGGTGCAGTAAGGAAAGTGGTGCGAGGGACCCGGAGGGGACATTGGAAATGAAAGGGGTGTGCCAGGCAGAATCCATGGCTGAGATGCTATCACATGTGATTGTAATTGTGTAGTGGAAGAACATGATAAACTGCACTGCGGGTGACGGGAGGAGTCAGGCATGTGAAAGAATTAAATGATATTGTTGTTTACAATGGTCTGTGTGCACTTGGCCCTCTGCAAACAGAAAGGAAACTCAGCTCTTGTTCAAGGATTGTCTATTGTAAACACACCCTCTTACAAACCATAGTCATGGAAAGCTGCTCTTACCACACAGCCGTGTCCTCAGGGTACGCCGGAGCTGCCAGCCTCTGATTGTCCCAGTGGAGGCACATACCAGGGCACATCTACTTCCCTTCTTGCTCACATGGCCTTTAACAAAAGCAAGAGTGAAGGAAGGGAGATGCCCATTCGCAACTGGTCCCAACTTGCCTTTGGGCACAGTAAGGATTCAAGGGTCTGAATTTTGGAGTGCATCAGGGCACGCATCAGGCCTCCCTGTAGTGAAGACAAAGCCTTTAAGACACTAGGAACACACACAGCTACAAAGTGGGGTACAAAGACCTAACGTAGAGTCAGACAAGGTTTTTAAGGGCTTTTTCCCTGTGTAAGCCGCTAAGTATTCTAATTTCAATGGAGCACATCTTCCTGTGCACCTCTAGCTGGTTTCCTGGAAAAGCATCAGTCAAGAGGGCAAATCTGGAAGC
>NW_009930514.1:8245-15582 GCF_000696875.1 Nestor notabilis
AGTCTCCACTCTGCATCATGGCAGACACCTAAACATGCAGTCCTAAGAGGTCTCTCACAGCCAAGGTTTCCAGAAGCATCACAGAAATGCAATAGCTAGAAGCAAATAATTCTGAACTTTGCAATATGCATTCAATATAGGAGGATTAAATGCACCTAAATTACAGTGTATTTTCAAGCCATCCCTTGGAAGCACCCTGAAGCAAGCCCACCATGAACTTTCAGCTGTTTCTAATCCCATCGGAGAGATAAATCTGGATTGTGTAGTTGGGGAAGCCTCTTCTGCCACTGCTTTTAGACTGAACATTGAAAACCAGACAAGTAGTTTCGTTTTGTTGAGATGCTGAGCAGAAATCCACTGATTTAAGTGGGCTGCAGCTTGGGCTCACTGTGGAATACACATTACAGCATTTCTGACAGACACCTGTTTGGACTTTGCTGGCATTTGGAGTTTCCCCTAAAGCCAACCAAAACAAGGAAGGAACTTGCAAAGCAATTATTTGTTGAGAAGATTTTGAAATGGGCTACTTGCGGGAACACACTACGACCAACAGATTTAGTTGGGTCTTATTTGCCTGAAGAGGCTCCATCCAAACTGACCTGCTGACTGTGTAGACAGTGTCCAGCAGTTGATCAGCAGGACTTGCACCCCTGGTTATCATCTGCGTTGGGCAGATGCTGTTTCTGGGGTCAGTCATGCAGGTGGCTACCAGGGTTGGCTCCGTATGCCTCTGCCTGCTCAATGAAAACAGCCTGAATCAAGGATAGAAATAAAAGAGAAGCTGTCCCAGTTTGGGCTGAGGCTCTGACCCACAATGTTCAAAGTATATTTTGTGGGTGATAGAAAACTGATTTGTTTTAGATTGGGACACAAGAAAATAGTTGAAAAGAATCAGTCAATACTTACATATATTCTAACAGCTCATCTGTGCAGATCTCTCACTACCTGTGTTTCAAGATTTCAATGATACATCATGATAACAATAGTATTTCACTAACTTTCAAGAAATAATTTGTTTACTGGACAGGGACACATCAGATTGCAATAACATTTTCAGACAAAGCTTTTTCTTCTTTACCTTCAAATGTCACCATGGTTAGTCCTGTTTCAGCAAAGTCTGTTCCATGGATGTTTATTCTGCTGAGGAAAATCTATATAAATGGATAAACTTTAAAAGATAAATATTCTGACACAGAATTCTGCACACAACATGAAGAACCCCATAGCACCTAATTGTGCACAGGGTGATAATTTACCACTGATTAAAGAGTTTGTATTCTTTCTTTTTTTTTCCCCAAATCTTTTTTAAAGGGAAAATTACTTGTGAAGGTGAAGATGTGCTCAGACAATCATATTAACATATTCAAACAATTGCAATTTGCAAAATAGTAATTACAACTCACTATCTGGTAGCATTAATCAAACTTCAAGGTTTAATTCCATTTTAAATATTGATGAAATGTGATTCTCCAATCTAACCCTGGTGTTGCAGGGTTATGGAAGCAGCCAGTGACAGAAAAAGAGGAACATGTAGTTAACAAGCAGCTGCCACAAAGAAGGATCGGCATCTGTGATTTAAATTGTTAGCTGCACAGTCAGGTAGAGTGTAAAAAGGGTAGTCAAGAGGCTGTTAAGTCCATTGCTGCCAATTACTAACAATCAGGGAGGAGCTTTAAGACTTGTTCAGTACAATAAACCCAGTTTGTCTTGTTTCAGGGGTTACTACTGAAGAGGTTGCAGCTGCACTGATTCAAATAGCCCTAAAACTACAGTAATTATCAACCAGTCTTCTTTAGTGTAGCAAAAGTATGTTTTACCATAGCTTAACTCTTTACATTCTAATATTTCCCTGCCTCTTCTCACATAGCTAGCCCTGGAGCCATTCTCATCTCTGGGTTTGTGGTTCTCGCTATGCTGGATCAATTCTTTGATTTCCCTTCACCTAGACCAAGGACCAGTCGTACGGGATGCTGGCTTGGATGGCAGTTCTAAGGATTTGCTTTAGGTTGTTTTTTTGGGATATTGACTCATTGCATCTATTTTCCCTTTTCATACAAAGTTGATATTCATACAGCTCATTCAGTTCTTGCATCTGATTACACCACATGCAAGTTAAGCAGGGCTCATGAACATGGATTTAATTTGCATGGGATCAGATCACTGCATGAACCAAGACATTTCGGGATGAGTCTGGGGAGGCTAAAATCCTTAGAGCAACCTGCCTTGTGTGCTTTCCTAGGAGACCATGAAAGTGCAGAAGGGAACAATCTGGCCAAACCAAGGATATGTTGGAAACCTGTTAAATGAGGCCAAGTTAGCACCTGCCTGCCTTAGTGCTTATACCCTTGATGCACAGCTACGTAGATTTCTCACTAGGAAGGCAGGGCTGATTATTTCTAGGACTCAGGTGAGCCACATATATCTGCACCCAAATACAAGTAGAAAGTGGCGATTTATAGCATTGTGTAAGTTTTGTTTATTCCTCCCCCGTGGCAGAAATAGACAAAAGTTTCATTTCCAGGCAATTATTGCAAGCTCAGATAAACTAATTTTTTTTAGGTATGGTGATTCCAGCTAAAATCACAGAGCTTCCCAGGCTGGACAGTATCTGTTATAGTCGAGGCTCACGTGATCACGTCGTTACAAGTGCTGGAACACCTACTGCATAGAACAAAAGCCAGCACATTGATTATGGCTCTGATGTTGTTTTAAGAAAGCATAAGGAGCACATTTGCATTCCAATCTGCCTCTGTAACTATCGCGTGGTCTTTAAGCCTCGCTGCTCATCTTTTTAATTTCCCTTTTAGCATATTACCAGCATTTATTTTCTCTCCTATTTCACCCAAATAACAAACTTGCCATTAACAAGGTATTTTGTTACGGACCTATTGATTTGTTGGCACAGGGAATAAAAAAAGATCACATCAGTGAAACACAGAAAGAGCTGAACTTGGCTATTCTATCCGAATGGTGACCATTTTCCAGTCATTTAAGCAAGCCCACAGGCTGAGCTGCTGCAACAATGGCAGCACAAGTGTGTTCTCCAACCCATTCATGGTCTCTGGGGTGCTGCCCAAAAGGTGGGCGCTCACCACCAAACCCAGCTTTTGCAAGCCAGCACCCTGGAGCGGGGAATGAGAAGAGGGTCAGTCAGCACAAGCAAGCACTTTGTCTGGAAACTAGTGGCTGTATGCAAAGAGCAAACTGGAGAGTAGGCTCTTAGGGAAAACCTCCTCTGAGTTACCAGCCTTTCTGCTTACTGGTTGTCAAGGGTGGCAGAGAAGTGTTGCTGTTCAGACAAGGGACAAATGCCTTGGCACAGGCTTTCCTTCAGCCTGCTTTCACCAGGATGCCAACAGAGCTGCCTGTGAGCAGCACCTCATGGGAAGTAAAGGCACGCACTCAACTCAGGAATGAGAGAAAGGGGAGGGTAGCAGGGAAAAAAGGGAATCAAAGAAGCCAAGACCAAGCTGACTTGATTGAAAACCCACTGCAACTGATAAGATTAACCCCCAGGCTTAAAGATTCATGCATCAGACCTAATTTGTCACATACATACCCTTCTGTGGACGTTCACTTATTCAATAGCACAACTTCATTCCCAGAACCTTCCTACCATTTGCATTTTGTCACTTGAACATAAAGGTACAACTCTGGAGTCAAAAGATCTCCATGAAAATGTGACTCCTTACAAGCAACATGCTTCTTGCTCCATCTCTTTGGACCTACCTAAGCAGGGTGCTCAGTGCAGGGCAGTTGTGTAAATAAATGGGATTGTGCA
Organism: Nestor notabilis; assembly: GCF_000696875.1. Classification (NCBI taxonomy): domain Eukaryota; kingdom Metazoa; phylum Chordata; class Aves; order Psittaciformes; family Psittacidae; genus Nestor; species Nestor notabilis. Next base: position 12,027 of record NW_009930514.1, read on the forward strand.
CTACGCCAAGCAGTGGCCACAGTACTGGGATTACAGCCCCCTCGGCTCCATCCTTCTCACAATCATCTGTTCTTTCGGGTAATAAGGGCTGCTACAACCCCTTAAAATTTAGATGAAGGCAGGTTAGAGACATGCATCACAAGCAGCTGATAGGAATTTGTTAAGACAGTGGCACACACAAGAAGCAGCTCTCATACATTTCATTTATATAAAAATAAATACAGGTATTGTTTTAAGTAATACTTTGATTTTGTTTGAAGGCTTTTGAAGTTTGTTTTTCCTGGTCTACTACATAGGTCTCTTCTCCCCTACACAGACACAAAATAAAAGGCTGCAGAACAGTTTTTGGAGACAAGACTTTAAATCTCTGGAACTAAGAAGCCACAACTTGACATTTACCAAGTTATTTTTTGTAATCACACACAAAATTTCTGTTCAGACTTCCCTGGACAGTTGTTTTTTCCTACATTGCCTTTGATTTTTTTCTCTCTTTCCACACTGTCATTATGCTCTGACAATAAATACAACAGACATGAATACTAACAAGGGACACAGAAGATGGTCTAAAATATGTCTATCAGCCACTGTATCAGCTTATCGATACCTGTCATAAAGTACTTATCAAAACAGCATTGAAAGAAAAGCTGGAAGGACCAAGGGTTTGACTGTAGGTTTTTCTTTACCTTCACCTTTCATAAACTGACAAGGAACAAGGTATTTAAAAAATGTTCATTTAAAAAAATCTTCATTTCTGATGATTTCAACAAATCTCCAGCCAAAAAATGAAAAAATCCAATCTCTACATATAAAACTCAGTTTCACCCAAGCTAATCTTATCAAACAAACAGATGGATAATCAGAGTCATTGCCATAGATCCAGTACCTCCTGCCCTGACAAATTCCAACACAACAGCACATCAGATTTTAAAGAAATAAAAAGATGGGTGCTAAGAGATGCCAATGGCTAAAACCGGATTTATTTCACAAGAAAAAATAGTTTGAGCTGGGCCCAACCGATGCAAAGAGCAGATCTGACATGGTGATATTTGACAGTCTCTTTATCTCCATTTTAGATGATGAGGAGCATGAATGGATCATTCAGACCTGCCGGCAAGCTTGGGATGAGACAACTGAACAACCACCGAAACCATGAAAACAGTTTTTGCTAGATGGTAATATTCCCAAGCAGGTAATCTGATTCACAATAAATCTAATTTGTCCTCATGGATTCGTCTCACCCTTTCCCTCTACAGGGATATAATCTTTCTGTCATCTTTGTCAGCACAAACAAAAATGGAAATAATCATTTAATCAGTCATGCTGAGAAAAAGCCATGGAAAAAAAGCAGACTGTACTCACGGCAATATTCCTGTGTGTAGTGTAGTATATATAAACCTTATTAAGCCTGAAAACAATTTGTTAAAGAGTGTGCCTGGATTCAGTGTTGAAGTCATTCAAATCCATCTTAATCAACATTATTTTCCCAGATTTTAGTTAGCTGTCCTGGTGAATTCCTTTCCTCTCTTTTTGCTCAGTACTTTGATATTGATTGATCATTGTAATAATGTACACCAGAGGTATTCTTTAATGACTGGTTTGCTAACTAGGAAATTATATCCATTTACTATGAACGTTTGTTGAACTCTCCTGAAGCCAGAGTTTAACAAAATAATAAAAGAGGAAAACTGGGTGGGTTGCTGCTTGATTAGTAAGCCAGAAAGTATTTAAAAATAAAATAAAATGGAATTACATCATTTTCTGGATGTAAGTGCCAGCACTTCTACTTGCATTAACTTTATTTATTACACAAATAAGACATTTACAAAGCACAACATTAAAAGTATGTAACAAAACAGACATTGGTTTTACAAAAAAGTGCTTACAATTTAGTTTTACTTTTTTTTAAAATAAATATTAGTCTTGACTGTCCACTCATTCAGAGAAATTTCTTTTTTAACCATTGTAGCCAAGACATGCAGAATTGCAACATGCTACAACAAAATGATTGGCAGATGAAATAAAACTGATGTGTCTATAGTTGGCATCCTACAGATATATCACTGATAGTAGTGCAGGATTGGTTCCCACTCCCCCATCCCAACTAAGAAGTTGTGTAAGCACCTTTAGCTCGGGTATTGGGGTTAACCAGCACGAGCCAAAACCAAAAAGAATTGGTAATAAAACTGTAAACCATTCCACTTTCAGGCCCTCGCCTTACTTAGTTACCTTATTAAACTTGAGTGAAAAGCCTTCACTGGCTATCTTCAGTGGATTTTTTTCTGCAAAAGGTTTTGAAATAGCAACTGGAAAAGTTTAGTCCGTGGAGTCTGCATTGCTGCACAAGAACCCATTTGGCAATTACTGAATAAACTAAGAAAATGAGAATGATTTTCATTTTATTTTTGTTGGTTTGGTTTTTTTTGTTGTTTTTTTTTTTTTAATCTACAGACAGGAGATGAATGCAAATGACCTGAGATAAGGTTTGGTTCAGTGGCAACAGTCAGTGTGAAATATGTTGTGAAACAATGTATTGAATAAATTAGAGGATTTCTTACATTCTTGGTACAGTTGAGTATTTTCCATACACATAATTAGCTCTAAAACTGCACAAGCTGAATTGCTTCCAGTTTTTGCAAACAATTTGGGCTTAATATAAACAGAGCCTGATGCCTGAATTAGCAAAGCTGCTCCTGGCTACTTATGGGGGGAAGTGCCCCGGAGCACAGTCTGTGCAGGGCAGTTCACCCCAAGGGCTGTGGTGAGTCCACTTCCACTGGATAGAAGCACCTATGCTCCCTCTGCTTTGCACTCCAGTCCTGTCAGTGGTATCAGTTACAAACACTTTGCCATACAGTACATTTCACAAGTGGGGGGTTTTTTTGATCAGCAAGTTGATATTTAGCAGATACATATTTAATAGTTTCCCTTTCATTGCACCGCCGAGACAGAAGAGAAATGCATCAGAAAAACATTTTCTCCCTCAACAAAACAGTTGTGGAAATCTCAAGTACTGTGGTCAGGTCAAGTTACAGCCTGGAGTCTCTCCTTCGGTCTTAAATCAAACAACTACCCATTCATTTATGGCACTAATTCCACAACTAAATGATCATTAGGATGTGCGAGCACAAATGGAGAAGTGACCCTGCCGACCACAACCAGCATCTTAAAGCTGTTGCATGCAGACACAGCAATCCACCCCAGCCTTGCAGTAACAAACACCATCAACAGTCAACAAAGGGACACCCATCCTTCACTCGGTGCTACAGACAAGGACAACAATGACTGCAATGGGTACAACCGGTGGTCCCTGAGGGAACCCCTCTGCAGCGGCGGTTCCAGTCAGGTCAGGCATACGGGAGTGCCTTGTCACTGGCTACACATTGGAAATAGTTATTCACACGTCAGGAGGTGACAAGAATACTTTGTGGACTTAATTTCCTCTCTCCTTTCAAATGTTATTTTAAACTGAGGGTAGAGCTGCTAGCTGCAATAGAATACTGGCCTTACTGTCCAAGGTATTACCATCACTCCCTGTCTCTCTGTATTTTATATATAT
>NW_009930515.1:0-45868 GCF_000696875.1 Nestor notabilis
CTCTGAGGCGCTGCACGAAGCCCGCCAGGGCAGGGGCTGTAGCCGGGAGCAGGGCGGCCCGTCGCTGGAAGAAGTGCTGGGGGCCGCGGGGGTGCTCCGTGAGAGTCTGCTTCCCGGTAGGTCCCTGCTCCGTCACCGCACGCGTGGTTCTTGCTGCGAGCGGGGCGGCTGCGTTTACCGGGAGTTTACGGTTGTGTCGATCGCTGGGCATGGTTCATCTGAGTGCTGTGGGCTTGTGTTCTGAGCAAGGATCGCAGCAGTGTGAATGCGCTTTCCCTTGTAATTAGGGAAACAGGCCCGTTAAAACGACAGTTGTGAAAGCACTTGGAGGAATTGGGCTACAGGCTGCTCAGCTCACCTGTGTGAAACGCGACCGCTGAGAACAGTGTGTGTGTGTTGTGTGTGTGTTGTGTGTGTTCTCATGGCAGGGAATTGAATAATAAACGCTTTTCCTGCAGCCACTGAACTCGGTGATTTGTCTTTTGACAGGGGCCTTGGCACAATATGCTAGCTGCTTGGAACTGGTGAACAGAAGACTGCCTTGTGGCCTTGCTCTAACTGGAGTGTGCTTTCACTCTGTTCCAGAGAGCGAACAACACAACGAAAACCTTGTGAGGTACAGTATGGAAGGGATTAATCCTTTTCCAGCCTTAAACCAACTGTTTCACTTGTTTCACCCTTGAATTATTTTTGAATACTGTTTCTTGCTTTTTCTCCTGTTATTTTTGAAGGAGTTAACTTGCTGACCTTGCTATTGTTTAAAGAATAGGCGAAAGGACCACGTCTTTGCTTGCATGGTTTAGTTCTCCCAGAACTGCAGGACAGTGGCTGGATTACTGGTTACGCCAGAGGCTTCAATGGTGGAGAAAGGTAACAGCACTGGGGGGGAATCTTGGTTGCCTCCTCCCTGTCTCAGAGGGAGAATAAATGCCCTGATCAGTTTTATGGTGTTAGATTGCCCTAGCCTGGTTTTGTCTCTGAAGTACATGTATTTCCTGTGAGAAACTGAAAAACTACTTAAGTTTATGACAAACCTGTGTAGTTTATAACGTGACTTGCAGAAGGGCAAATGTTTTGTGTTTGTAAGTGATTTGAGATCCAGATGCTGGAAAACAGCAAAGAGATTTGGGCTGTAACTTATGAAAATTGCTTGCTAAAAATTGCAGGCTTCAGCTTTCATTACAGACTGTTTTTGTTGTGGTTTATACAGCCTGTGCAGCAGTGGTCACCTCTTCTGTCTTTTCAGTTTGCAGTAGCCCCATCTAACTTCAGCAGCAGTGACTTTCAGGATGAAGAAGGAAGAAAAGGGTTTAATTTACATTACAGTTTTCCTTGGGGGACAGAAACAATAGAAACATTGAAGAACCTTGGAGATACTGAACTGTTACAGATGTATCCAGGAGATAGTTCAAAATTACTTGTAAGCTTTAATCTATTAAAAATCTTTTCTGATAAAGATGACATTGTGTGAGAGAAATGGTTTCTTTGCCGGTCCAGTTGTAACAGATACTCTGCAGTCAGACCTGCACTTTCAAAAGCAGATAAAATAGTGGTTTGGGGGTTATTTTGCAAGGAGTTAATTCATTGCAATTAGAAATGAGCTGTATTGACAGGACACTGTTGACAACTGATTGTCCTTTATCTGTGAGTAGATGTCAAGACTAAGTCAGCGTTAAATTTGCATCAAAAAGAACCTGTAAATGTGTTTTCTTTCTGTAGCTTCCATATATGTAGAAATATGTGAATTAGTGGATTATAAACACTGCAAATGGCTTTCCAGAAGTTACTGCACTCAGAAGGGGGAATGGACCAGGGGGAAACCTTTCCATTGAATTGGAGAGGACAAACTTCTAGTGAATGGCAGTGTTTGAAAAGCCAGGCTGAGCAGCTGGAACAAGAGTAACTTGGTATTTTACCAGTAAAATGCAGCCTTCCTCCGGTGACAGTACTGCCTGTCTCTCCTGGTTTTGCAGTCTTATTTCCATGCAGAAATGGTTACATAGGGATTTCTTAATGTGGGGACACATCCCTGTGGTCACTTGGAAGAAATCCTCAAACTTCCAAAAGAAAATGCAGAGTTTCAAGTGTATTTGTCATAGATTTAAATTGACAATCAAGAGTGGCAGGACAAGGACATAATCCCATCCTGCTCCATCTCCTGCTTCCCCCAGTGTTACAATCTTACCTGGTTGCTGGTAACCTTTTAAAATCTGTGTCTGGATGTATTCTACATGTAGCAGAGGTGCTCAAGCTCAGTGCCTCTTTACATGGTTAAACTAAGCAGAAGGTGTTTTGAGACTGTCTTTGAGGTATCGCTTTGTGGGTTTTTTTCTCTTCAGGGCCGAGACGGAAGGAAGAATGTTATTCCCCATGTCCTGTCTGTGAGTGGAAATCTGGACCGAGGAGTGTTAGCCTATCTCTTTGATTCCCTTCAGCTAGCTGAGAATCCTTTAACAAAAAAGAAAATTGTGCAGAGAAAGGTAACTTCCTGTAGAAAGTGTAAGGGAAGTTTAAGTACAAACCCCACAGGCAGAATATCTCCCTTTTCCACATCACATCTTCTCTTCCCAAACGGGCACAATCAGAACACTTCTGGTAGCAATAGGCTGACCCATGGGACTGCCTCTGCCGTCCTTCTCACCCATAATAGCAACTTCTCTCTCATTCTGAGGTCACCTTTCCTGTTTCACCTCCTTTTCCTCTGATGGGTAGATAGGCCCTTCTCACGCATGCGATGGTGTTCAGAGGAATTGGAATGCTGCTGCTGCTGTGGTCAGAAGAAGGAGTTTCTCTCTTGTAGCAGCATTTGAAGGTTGCTGAGAAGAGCAGAAGTGGGTGGCAGGTGGTAGTGGGGTGTTCCCATGAGGATCATCATTTTTCCTACTTTTACTCTGGTTTTCTGGCTTTCAGACAATCAGATCTGTTAGGCTGGATGGTAACTGTCTGCTGGGCTGTCTGATCACTCTGGCTCCATTAAAGGTGACACAGTTTAGTGTGTGGTGTCCCTGCTCATGGCAGGGGGGTTGGAACTAGATGATCTTAAGGTCCTTTCCAACCCTAACTATTCTATGATTCTATGATGGAGTTCTGCTGACAGAACTTCATGTCTTTTCTGTGCCTCAGCCAAAATGGAGTAATTTCTGCCATGCTCTCATAGCTGGCCTGTGTGCTGCTTTAAATAAAATACAGCATGTGTCTAATGAGGATTTTGTGCTGTGAGAAAATTCAGGCATGTTTAGAACCTTAATTTCAGTGAAAAAATAGTACTATTTCCTAGTTCTGTTTAGAAGGTCACACTAAACACATTTAGTAATCTGTTGCTTTTTGTAAAATTATTAGGTACTTAAGCTTCACCCTTGTTTAGCACCTCTTAAAGTGGCCTTGGATGTAGGAAAAGGTCCAACAACAGAGCTGAGACAGGTATGTTGTAAGAAAGTATTTTAATTTTGAGCACTGACTCTCCATGTGGCTTTCTGTTACAATCCAGACACTGTTTACACTGGGGAAAATCATGCTGCTGCTTTGGTTCATGTTGATTCGTGGTTGTACAGGTTTCACAGCACAGGTTCTGAGTTGTAGCCAAAGGAGTAGTGTAGACAGTGGGTAGCAGATGCCTTCCTTACATTAACACGCTGCTTTTACTACTGTTAGAGAGTTGATACTTGTTCCATGCAAAATTAAGGAAAATAAATAACACAATCCCTCTCAGCTTCCTGATCTTTCAGGATTATCTTAACATGTGGGTCACATCTTCAGAAGGATTATTTAAGTCTTTATTACAGTCAGACATTAAACTGGTCCCCACAGAAGGGAGGGAACTTCCACTGGCATGTTTTTACATAGAAACAGACATTTATTTGCAAGGCTGCTTTCTAATTTTGAGATTATTTCAGACAGAGAATTAACACCCGCTGGGAATGCCAATACCTCACATAGTAGAGCTTTGATAGTGTCTTTGTTTAGGGTTTCAAGCCCTTACAGTTTATGTTTTAACTCTTGTTTTTCAATAAACACAGGTTTGTCAAGGATTGTTCAATGAACTGACAGCAAATAGAATTTCTGTGTGGCCGGGTTACCTTGAAACCGTGCAGGTATCTCTGGAACAGCTTTATACAAAGTAAGGAGAAACAGTCTTTTGTAAATTAAACTATGAAGGTGAAAGATGACATTCTGTGGACTAGAGAAAATAAGCCTGTTTTCAGTAAGAAGTCATCGAGTGCAGTTAACCACATGGCTGAAGGCATGTATCTAAACTATGAATTTGGAATCAAGGAGTTCTATTACAGAGAACAATGTCAGCTCATTTTTAAAACTAAGTATAGGCATTTCACATGTTATTGTCATTTCTCTGGAACTGTGAAATGCCCTTTAGAGACTCTCCTGTTGAAAATAAACTTCTTGAGATGAGTCATAAGCTCACAGAACTGTTTCCCACCCTCACCCCCCACTTTTGCATCTGGATTGGTTCTGTGTTTCACTCTGAAGTACTGTTTCAAATAGTGCCCTGTTTCTAGTCTTGAGCTGAAAAGTTCTTCCAAGTCTGGAGCCATTAGGAATTATTTGTGGAGATAAGTCTGCTATTCCATTTCAGGGCATCATATGAGAGTTGTTGATCAGGAGTGAACTTTGAGCATATTGATGAATGTTTTTTCCTGAGCGAAAATAAATACAACTCTTTGCTCATGTGCAGTAGCCTTCAAAGTAAGTCAGAAAGATACATTCTGCTTTTACAAAAATACTCTTGTAATAGGTCACTAAATAACATTCTTTTTATGTACTAAAGTAAATAATTTAAAGAACTGTAGTCAGGAAAGCAAGGAAGGGCAACAGGAGACTGGTGTCTTCATCCTGGACTTAGTGCACTATTGCAGAAACAAATATTTACAGATGGTGGTCATTTGTACATAACCTAGCTGAATCTTTCATACACCAGAAGCAGTAACGGGAGTGCTCTTTTCTCTGCAGGTATGACGAGATGAGTGTTCTCTTCATGATCTTGATAACTGATGCCACTCTAGAGAATGGAGTGGTCCAGCTGAGAAGCAGAGATACAACCATGAAGGAAATGATGCATATTTCTAGGCTGACGGACTTTTTAACTAAGTATGTAACATCAGCCAAAAATATGTAAACTTAAATATGTTGAATAAAGGGAGTTTCTTAAACATCTGTGCCTGAACTGGCTTCTACAGTGTCATGGACCTGTAAAACTTGGCAGTGCATATCTTCTGTCAACTCTAGACCATCTGGGTCTTCCAGGTTACCTTGAGAAGAGACAAACTTGTCCCTCATTAGGAGGGCTAACTGTACTCTCTTTTATGTGTTCAGTTTTACTATCTTATTGAGAATACTCCATCTTAACCTAAAAATCTTTCATCTGTGTGTTGCCATCAGAATTATGGTCTCTGCTGGAAAATGGTATTTTATAAAACAGACTTCCAAATCCTAAATGTCTTAATAACATCAGTAAGTATCTTCATACTGTCTGGTTTTAGGGACGTATTTTAATCACTTGGCATCAGTTCCTCAGCATTTAAGCTACTTCATCTTGCCCTTGATAAACATCAAAATCAGAAATACATTATCAAGAGTAACAGAGGAAATGAAATAGAAATAAATTGTAAACAATTTTTGACAAGCACTTTTTTGAGGGCAAAAAATGTCTGTACATAAGAAATGGTGGAAAAAGATTAATTTCTCGTATCTACGCTGGAGTGAGATAGATACAAGGGTTTGCATAGGTATGGAGTGATTCTGATCTTCAGTAATGCATGTACAGCTTAAGTCACTTTACTGAAGTGCTTTAAGATGTATGTAATGGGGCATGTGGCCACTGGTGGACATCAATGTCATGAAACACAAGAACTTGCCTTAAAACTTTCTTCTATTGACATGGTGCTTATTTAACTACAAATGGTTAACTACAAGGTTAGCATAGTATGGATCTGTGGCTTACTGAACTCATGGAGTTCTATGTAAACTGGATATAGGCAACATTAAAACAACCCAGACACTTCTGTCAGCCTGTTGCAGGATGCGGAATTTGGTTTGGAATTAGCTGTCCCAAAAATTAAGCTTGGCATCCTTTGCCTACTCTAAGAGCTGAAGTAATGTTGAACTGAGAAACTGCCATCCTTGCTGCTAGGTAACAGCAGGTACAGAGAGCAAATATGGATGTTCTAGTGTGTGCCTAAGAGGACAATACACTTGGGATATGTATAGATATATGTATTAAATACTTAACTAGAGCCTTTTGATTATCTTACATTTTCATAGGATCCAGTTTCTTCTGCAGGAGAATTGTTACATGTACAGAACTTGGGTCTGGGGGAACGCTTTATATCATTTACAACTTTTTGGTTATTCATCAGATGCACACAATGCCGGACTGTATCTTGTGTTCATCAGGATCTTACCTGACAGCGATTGCATTGTGTTGGTTTGGGTTTATGGTGCTATTTGGGCAATAAGCTGCTGTTTGTCTAATGGGATTGTTATTTGGCTCTTTGTTAATTCCAGTTTTTATCTGTTTGTTTTCTGCTTGTTCTTTTAAGTTGAAGTCCTTAGACGTGATGACTTTGGGGTGTTGGTTGCTAGTAGAGAGCAAGCTATATTGTCTGTACCAAATAATTAGGCCAGGAAACTAGTATCTCAACACCATCTCTTTCTGTGCAGACTTCTTGATACTTATCACACCCAGGGACTGAATGATTATTTTAAAATACATGATTAAGTTAATCACAAAACTTACCTTGTGCTCAGTCTCCGATGAAGACCTGTGAATACATTGTAGCACACGCCCTCTTGTCTGCTAAAAGCCAGAATAACAGAATTCTTAATTGATTTTTTTGGTACAGATACAGAGCAGAAGAATTAATATTCATTCCATCAGCAGCTTGGGCACTACTAACATCCCTTGTGTGGTTTCATAACGGGGCTGTTGAATTTTTAGGATTAGGATGGTGATAGGCTTTTTGTTTGGGGTTTGCTTTTTTCTCCCCTCAGAAGAATCTCAGTTACCCTAATTTCTCCATAGGAAGTAAGCAATTCCAGAATGTAACTGCTGCTGGGAAAACCCTGCCTCCCCCCAGCAAAATACCAATAGTATAGCTTGAGATTTTCACCTTTTTCATCTTCTCTTCTTATAACAGAAAAGTTGATGTATTCTTCTTCTGGTTTAACAGGCACTGGATTAAAGATGATGAACAGCAGTTAACTCAGCTATAAGAGACTGACCAGGCTTTCTTTTTTTTTAAATAATCTTGAAACAAAGCAGTAAGATTCCGTATTAAGTATAAACCTGTCATGATTTCCGCAGCCTTCATGGGCCTTATCAGAGCTGCTGTCACTGTCCTTGCAGGCTGTGTGGATAGAATGCTGATTGGTATCTCGCATGAGCAGCTGGAATTCTACCTATCTACTCATGAACAGGAAGGCAGATTTCTTTGGTGAGAATGACTCCCTTTTTGATATTTAGAAACAGGAAGTTGTTGGTTTGCTGAGGGGGGTGTTTCTTTCTTTCTTTAAAATACTGACACATTCACGTGTAACTTAAATGTAGAAAACTGCAGCTTAATAGCATTGTGGCTTTCATGTAATGTCTTCATTATTGTGTATTTTCTGCAACTGAAGTAGTACAATCTCTTAGCATTGGTCAGTTGCTTTGCTGTCTAGCATTACTTCATCATTTCAGTTTGAACTGACTCTGACTCTTGTCAAAGTTAAGAAACGTGGACTGAAGAATTATTGTGTACTGAGCAATTCTGAAGAGGGTGCAGGAGATACATTAAGGTTTATTTTGCTACAACTTGCATCCAGGCCACTTTTGTCTCTTAGTAAATGGGCATTGCACCTCCGATCTGCTTACTTTCTTTTAATTTTCTTTTCCTCTGTAATGACCATTTAACCCTCACCATGAGTTGCTAAATGCAATTCTGTTTTTTTTACTTCTCTTTACAATTGATTTATATATAAAACTTGCGTTCATTTGAGCAGTTGTGGTTTTGGCTGCATGGCTGACAGACAGGTAGTGCCAAATACAGACCCTGTGTGACTTCAAATAACACCTCTGCCAGGCAGGGACAGCAGGAGAATTCTATTACTCCCTGGGTGGTAGCAGGTGTCTCCTTCCAGTGTATCTGCAGTATCTGAAGAAATTTGCCCATACTAGCTACAGACAGTGTAATAGCATTCTTCAACCAGACTCCAACAGTTAAGTTTCACGACTGCTTGGGAGTGACATGAACGTACCAATCTCTGAGTATATCACCTCGTCTTCAGGCTCTTCTACATTTGGTGCTGAAGTAAAGCCACTTGAGGATCTCATACACTTAAATTTTTCTGCAGATTGGAGAAGAAAAACAAGCACATGCCTTTATATGTATATCAGGTTTTCTCAGAGGGAAGTAAACAGCCCCATGATGTTTTTTGGTTCCTAGATAATGCTATTTTCATGATAAAAATTACTCCCTAACCAAGGGTGTTTTAATAGTATTTCCTTTCTTTACTAAGAACGATGAGGTCAATTCCTTCCACTGTTTATGTGTGTTAAATTAGATGTTGTTTTGCTTCCCCCATCGCAGACTTGCCATCTAAAACATAGCTCAGAGGTTTTGCCTTATCAATGTCTTGTTACATTGCCTGTGCTGGTTAAGACAACATCCTAAAATACCAAAAGCTTAACTCTACTTGTAACATGATGTTTACACACTAAAATGTATTCACAGCACGAATGAGCACCTCTGGAAAATGACACAGACATTCAAATAACTCACTTGCTTTATATGCAGGAATTATGAAAAATGGAATTGCCAGAGCAAGTCCTATTAGGAATAGTAGCAGGATCAGCCCAAGAGAAATTATCAGGGGCTGAGAAAATCTTCTCTCTTCTGCCAAAAAGAAAAGAAATAAAAAGGTGTTTATGCTTTCATATTCTAAGTACTTTCTGTAAATTAAAAGCAACACTTTGCATTTCTTTCAGCTTTTGGCTTATCTGGTTAATCCCCAGTAGAGTCCCAAGTGCATGCTGCCACAGCAGAAGGAAAGGACCTCGCCGGTGCCAGTAGACTCTTTCATAGGACCAGAGAGAAAATGAAACTGGACTGTCCCCAGGGCGGGCCAGGGGTTTCTTGGAAAGGTGAATCTTTTACAGTCATCCTTCATGGTCACTTCAAATTCTACTGCTATCTCAGCTGCACGGAATTCTGTCTTTTTGCATTAATTTTGAAAATCTTATTTTTCATTCTAAAAAATTGTATTTTGAACATGAAACAAAATTTATGGCTAAAAAACTTGCATTGTTACAAGATCGAGTTTCGTGTGGCCCCTGGTTACCGACAGTAGCAACTGTTTCACACGTGCCTACCTGCTAATGTGAAGTTGAAACCATTGCTGTATTTTGCATTTCTGCGAAGACCATTTTCAGCTCTACATTTATAGGTTCCAAAGTCACTAGAGGAATTGATGAATAGAACAATCTCAGCTGCTTCCTTCTGCATCATCACCTGGGAAGAGATGCTCTGTGTTCCTTTGAAGAATATGTATGTGATAGGAAGAGAGCCGTTCTCCGAGAGGCAAGACAGGGTCACGTTCTGGCCTTTCTTTGCTTGAGAGGTGGGTGAGCTCAGCACTGGTTTGGAAATGGGCTCTGTAAAAAGAAAACTGAAAAGACTGCATCATTGAGTACAGGACAAGCTCTAAAGCAAGGCTTGGAGTTAAGCAGCAACACTGGCAAATGAGATGGGTATGAAGGATGGGGGGCTTGGTGAGCCCGATGGGAATATGGGAATTGCCCTGCCAACTCCTAAGACTGTCTGCAGTAAGGTTCAGCTCCGCAGTCAAGGCAGGCACATGCTGCAGTCCAAAACAGTACCTGCTGCAAGCAAAACCCTGGCTCATGCTGCTGCAGATACGTGGCTATGTGCCCCTAAAATGAAATGTGCTGAGAAGGAATACAGCAAGACATACCTAGAAGGGTGAAGCTGAGACTGTTGCTGTATTTTCCGCCACTGGTGTTGTTATTCTCAGCTTTGCATTTGTATTCGCCCAGATCACTGGCAGAGTTGATAGTCAAGTTAAACAAACTGGGGGTCAGGTCTGGCCTATTTAAGGTGGATACCTTCTGATTACGTTTAAACAATGTGTATCTGACAGGTGGAGATCCAGAATCTGAGTTGCAGGAGAGGGTCACGTTCTGGTTCATCACTACATTCAAAGTCCCCTGCACAGGTTTGAGCCTGGGATTGGACAGCATCTCTGGAAAGAAGAAACTCCTGAGTGAGTTCACTGCACCTTTCATCCAGGAAACTCAGATTTTCCCCAAAATGTGATGAGGACCACTCTATACTCATTTCTGTTGAAACAGGGGGTTATAGGGTCTTCCTCATCCTCTGGTAGCAGGCAACACAGCTTTGTATTTTTCAAAATCAGTATGGAGTTTCAAACACCTGATGACAAATGCATGTCTTCATGCAAAAGAGAGCATATATGTACAAAGCCATAGATGTATCCAGATGAACCAACCAAAATATTTTTGAACTACAGAAGGAATTAAAATAGTGCAAGTATAAAAGATAATATAAATTTTATGGGATGTTAATCATAGGAGAAAGTAACCCTATAGGGTACTTGAGAGGTAGCATGTGAATCTGCAAGTGAAAGTAGTATTTTATTTGTGGCTGTATCAGGCAGAATTAACATCGTGTAAGTAGATTGAAGTTTTGGATAGTAGCAGCAGGGGCCTTGATGGTCTATCAAATTAGTTTGCTTTTATGGTATTGTACAAACAAGTTTGTAATAAAAACTTGTATTTTCACACAAAATAGTAATAAACTGGTAATGAATAAGATAAATTATGACACTTCTAGAGGGGGGAAAAACATGTTTTAATTTAACATGAAAGTTTTGGACATTTTAAAATTCCCCCCCCCACTATTTTTTTAACAGTTAATTTCAGCCCATATCCCAAACACAAGAAAGAGAAAACCTACCTTTGCCATTTACCATAGTCTTCTGAATCCGCTGAGATGTTTGAACTAAGAGAAGGAAAGAAAGCTTTCAGTCAAGAAGCAGTAGTTCTCGTTTAGAAAGGTTTGTAGTATGTAAGAAGGATATCCTTGACTTACGGAAGGAAAACAGCAGAATTGTGAGAAAAACCATTTTCTTGGTCCTGAGCACGCCAGCGGGTGCAGCTACAGGAGCAAGATCTTTGCCCAGTGGCTCTAGGAGTTGAGGAAGTCCTAAATACAGAAATGGAGCTGATTTTTGCTGATTGTGTAAAGACTTGTCATATTTCACTTGCATTTAGCTTATGGGAGACAGAGTAGTGGGTAGAAGCAGCTGTGGAGGGAGGAACAGCAGTTTGGGATAGAACTAAATGTTACAGAGTTGTTTCAAGATGGAGCTGGCATCATGAGCAGTTTTCCATAGGAGAGATGTGTGGTAGGGCCGTGCTGCTGTGAGCAATACAAAGCTGTAATTTTTCTAGCACTGCTAGAGGGAAGAGACCGAGATCAGTGATTCGTATCAAACAGCCACATGTTTGCTAGAGATGATGCAAGTCATCATACGGCTCAGACCGAGGGAGTTTCTGGTACTGGGTTTATTTTAGCAGCGGTATAATTAATAAAAAGTCAAAAAAAGTACGAAATCTAGAGAAGTTTTCAGGTGCTAATAAATATTTAGAGCTCGCCACCTCGTTAAAGGAGTATTTTGGTCAAACTTCAAATATTTATTATTGAGGAAGTGAGATCTTGTACTAAAGGTACAAATCTCATCACGAACTTCAGTTCAGCACCACTGCAGAAGCAAATTTGATGGCTAATTTGATGAGCTAATCAGTAATACAAAGCTACATAATTACAACAAGTAGATGTTCTTTACTTGTCATCCGTTGGGCAAAGTAAATGTAATCCTTAGTTGTACACGGGCAATGCCTTCTGAAGAGCTCTAGGCCCTGCTTTATATGAAGAAGTAACTACTTATACAGGGAACGCCTTGGAAGTGGTGTTGTGACCCTCATTTCTTTAGAGTTTATGAAAGTGACAAGACCAGGCTCTACAGTCTGTGTCATACAAACTCCCTCTCAACACCCGGCCTGGCGCAGCGCCGCGGTTCCCTCGCAGATTTTATGCACCACTTTCCTCCTTTCCTTTATTCTCCCCAGGTTTTGTTTTTAATGTAAGACAACCTCCACCCTCCCCTCGCAAACGTGTCCTATGTCGAAACCCCAGCAACCGACCGCAAGAGCGGAATGGGGTTGTTCTGCAGCTGGCAGGAAGCACGTGTAGACACGCGTGTGAGGAGCAGAACCGGGAGCGTTTGCGGCTCTTCCTGTTGCACCCACAGAGCCCTCCCGACGGCGGCAGAGCCGGTGATGGTGGCAGGATGAGTCCCCCCCGTCCTGTCAGGCCATGGGAGGCTGCTGAGGGCAGTGGTGGGAAGCAGAGCGCAGCAGCTGTAAATGGTGTGTGTGCAGAGAGCTTGCTTGGTTCCCTCAGGGTGTGTGCCCACGGGGGTATCTAGGGAACAAAAGTGCTGTTCGAAGCACTGGTTCCTATTTGGGAAGTGGGGAGAGCTTTTCCAGAACTGTTTGTGCCTTTCTTGGCCCTTGGCTTTCTTGTTTTGGACTCTGCTAAGCAACCCTGCTCTCTTCCCCTGGGTGGAGGTCTTGTAGTTCAGGGTGGCTTTGTCCTCAGTGTTTGTTTTGGTTTTTGCTTTGCTTGTTTTGTTTTCACTGAAATTTGACTTTGGTCGGAAATAGAAGGGAATATGTTTTCTTTGACACATTCCATCCATCTGAACTCTACATGTAGGTCATGGGGAAGAGCTGGGTTTCATTTAACTGTCCGATACTTGGACCTACTTGTTTCATTGCTCAAATATCTGATTACTTTTCCACTTCTATAAGTGCTTTGCAGAGCACTGAGAGAGACACTTCCCATGTAAAAAGATTTTTGTAACTGTTATGATAGGATTTGGTAGCTGAGGGTTAGCGATGAAGTTTGTATAAAAGCCAACCTGCAGTTGCTACATCACCAGGAGGGGAGTAATAACACATCCTGGTTAGATCATCACTCAGATGAAGTTTGTAATGTAAATGGTTAAGTTAGGTTGATATAAAGAAGCTTCTGGAAAAATTCATTGACTACTTGGTCCTGCAGGGCAAGGAAAGGCTGTATGAACTCATGGGAGCTGTGCCAATGGCCTGTTATTATTCTCAAGCACTACTCTTGGAATAATGCTTTTAATTTCTTCTGGTTAATGTGGATATTATTGAGATGTGCATTCAACAGATCTGAAGATGGATAGCATCCTTATGGCAGCTTTATCATAGGCTTTAAGGCAGTGTTTTTCTGTGTGTGCTGGAAGGAATTCCCAAAATTATGAGAATGAGCTTCATTAAATCCTGTTGTATTACTCTGAGAAAAAAATGTTGCTGTCTTATTGTGCCCTTCAGCAGGGAGAACAGCATCCATATTGTCCATATGGCATCCAGTTGGCCATATTGTCAATGTGAAACAGGGAAAAAAAGCAAAATTAGCCCTTGGCATCACTTTTCTTTGAATACCGACTTTAACTTTGAATGCTAAGTAGTTCATTAGTCTCTTCAAGAGTGTCCTGGACAGCAGTAAATGACGTTTACTTCCATCATGATTGTTTTTTCTGGCAGAGTTGGCTATTGACTTTGGACATACATGATGTTGGTTTGTTCAGCAGATTTATAGCACCAGTAAGATACCGTGCAAGCCTGGAGTTTCTTTTTATTAGATTTACAAATTATCTGCCTAGAATTGATGTGGCTGTACATGGAAGAAGAACTGAATACATTTAACAAAGAGCAATGTACAGAAGGGCTCCAGCCAAAACAAGTACGTTAGAAAGTCTGAGAGGGAGATGTGTATTGCTTGGTGCTGTGATGATATTCTGCCTCAAGCAAGCAGGTGGAAGACAATAAAAGCCAAACTGAGCTTTCATTCACAAGGTCAATTCTTTGACTTGAGAATGAAAACAGTGTGGGATAGCATTCTGCAGAAAGGCTGTGAAGGCTTCACAATGTATCTGTCCTGTCGGAGGCTTCCAGGGAAATTTGCGTGTTTCAGCAGAATTACTGAAGTTATTCCTGGTCCCAGTTTCTCATCCCAGAGGTCCTCCATTCTGGAAGACCGTCTGCTACAGTAAATGTCTGCAGAAGGCGTGCTAGAAATCACGATATACTAACAGTTAAGTCTGGTGATGAAATAAATTAAGCACTTGTGTTTTGTCTGCAAAAAGGTTTTGCTGATACAGCTAGATCATCACTGAATACCACATTTTCACACTCCTACTCAAAATGGCTGCGGTGGCAAGTCTGCTCTTTATTTCAACTACTTGGTACTTGATTGTAAGAAGGTTGTTTTTTGTAGAGAATAAGTAACAGTAAAAGAGGAAAGGATCTTCTTCTACAGGCACATTTAAGATATCTTTAAATTTCTGGCAATGATCCTCAGATTCTGAATGAGAATTTGAATGTGATTGATGGTTTTCAATGAACTGAAAATTGCAAAGAACATGTCAGCAGGTGAAAGGAGATTTTGGGTACGCAGTTTGAGTAACCTAGCAGCTCCTAAACCCCAAAGATGGAATGTTTGAAATGATCTGGATTCCCTCTGGCTCCTTTTGCCCTCTCTCCAAAAAAAAAATGAAAACAAAAAAGAAAGAAAAAATTTTGGTGAGACCCTGAAGCCTGGGGCTACTTAATGCATTTCTCTTGGGATGAATTCTGACATCGCTGTCTGAAAAGTGTTCCAGATAAACGTGTTCAAGAACGACTGTAAGAATACTATAGGTTGAAAGACACAGAGTACTCTCTTCAGCAGCCTTCTTTAAAAATGGATGCAAGTTTCACTTTTTCTGCTTCCTAACCTCTGATAAAAATTGATGGGTTTGGGTTTAATTTTGAGTATTTAAGATCCTGAATGAAAAAAGTGTTTTAAAAATACACCTGTCAGGATTATGTCTGGTTTTCAGCCCTTTTCAAACTACTCTTTGTGTACTCTGAGCAGTACCTGCCCCTTTGTGCATCCTACCCAGAAGTTACAGCAGTGATGTCTCTGTGTGGACACCAGCTGCAGATCAGGAAGCAGATGAATTCCTCCTCTTGGTTTGTGTATAGTCTACTGAAAGATTTTCTGTCAACTTGGATCAGCTTTTTGAGGTACTAACAACTGAATTTCACTTCTGAAACTGGTGTGGGATAGTGCTTGGAGAATCATCAAGCAATACAGAAACAATGGGAATGTACAGAGAAGGAAAAACATTTCAGGAATTAATTCCCTCTCCTGCCAGAAGGTTCTGACCTTTTCTTTGGCACACTCCATACTCTGCAATGGATATTGCTGCAGAGCTTGAGGCTGGTTTTTTGCTGCATACAGGAATGCTGGATGCTAAGCAAAATGCGTGCAAATTCTGGTGTATTGCTAGATAAGCACACTGTGTGATAGTGGCAGTCTGTGATGTTTTTTTCTAACTTGAGGAACTTGTTAACCCAGGAGAAGAAAGAAGTTAAAAATGTCCTCAGTATGTAGAATCAGTCACTTATGCCCACTGCTGGAACAGAGAAAGCTGGAGAGGTGGAATCAGAAACCATGATCCTAGTGTAAGCCAACAAATAATGAAATACAAGCCAAGACTTCAGATTCCTGGTGTTCTTTTCTATGTTGCACCATTTCAGTAAGGAAGCATAAAGCTAAATAGCAATAACCAGCTCCTGTTGTATTCAAAAGAAAAATGCCAGAGTGAAAGCCTCAGTGATAATCTTTCATTATCAGCTTCTTGGTTCCTTCAGTTACTTTTCCAGATCTTATTTAATTGCCATTTAGAGGAGGTGTTGGATATCAGTAATCATATGAAAGAGAGCTGAAGGAACCGCGTGTGCTTTGCTACAGTGCTCTTCTCCCAGTAGATGGTGCCATTGTGAAATGCAGTTTATTCCGATAGGCACAAACTTTCTGCAATCTAGAGCTTCTGTTAACTGTAGAAGTTCTAGACTTTTACAAACCCCTCAATGCTCATTTCTTTGATGTTCTTCATAAATATTCAAATCCAGGGATGAAATTCATTTTTATTCGTCTCTGGGGAGGTATAAAGACACTTAAAATACAGGTAAATGATACAAATGTCCCGCATTCAAGAGAAGATGATATACCCTGAAAATATACGTAGTAAAAAGTCAGTTCATTCCTACTTCACCAGGGATTTGGCTAGGCTTGTGAAAACAGCAGTGCTTACTGCAGTTCCATTATCTATGAGTATGCTGAAGCAGGAAGTGATAATGAAGCAAAACATTTTGGGGATTGAGGAATTAGAAATCAGAGCCGATTTTCTGTTCTTGGTAGAATATTCTTACTGGGAAGCTTGTGTTCACTTCAGTGTAGAAGAACACAGAGCTCTGAAATTTTTATCATTTTGAAAATAAGATTTAGAAAATCCCAAGCATTGGTAGATACACCTCTGCAGCCATTAACTGGTTTTAAAATCAGTGAACTTACAGAAGAAACCATTTGGACTCTCTATTCTCAGGGTCAAGATTCAGTCACCCCAGAATGTCGTGTTAAAGGTTTTGTAGTAGATCAGCGTGATACAACTTGAAGGCAACACATGTAGAGACTTTTTTCCTGAAGAAAGTGAAACTCCCGTCAGGAATGGGCATTTGAGACCAGGAGGCAAAGTTTAGATCTGCTGGAATCAGCATGTGCTCTGTAAGGAAGTAAGATGACAGTCCTGGAGACTGGCTCTGTGCTGTGCTCTTTACTGTCCTGCCAGCCAGCTGGGGAGCAAATGAAAACAAACAGCTCAAGTGTGCTGTGAACTCCCAGCTTCCTCCCCTGCCATAAGGGACTGGCTGGAAACAGTGTGTTTGCAGAGGGAGAAAGCTGAAAATCTTATTCAGCATTTTGCCTTTAATTAGGAGAATAGGCCTTGCCTCTGAGTGCAGGCAAAGCTCTGTTCAGGTGGCAGAGCTGGTGGGTTTGGGAAATGTCATATGTGAGCAAGTAGTGGAGGACCCAGCTGGTAGGAACAGGAGTGTGAATTCCCAGATGAGCACAGCTTTAGTGTCCAAGGGTCTGGCTCATGGGGCAGTAGATTAAATGTAATTATTCCCATAGGTCTCCAAGGGCATTGTGTCACGTAATAATGACTATTCTGTCTGCTTCAGAAGGTGTGTTGCATTTTTGAGGTCAGTCCTACTTTTCCCACAAATATAAGGGATTTCCTTATACAATATATATCAGACTAACTTTGGTCATTCCTACTTCAGAAAAATGTAAGATTACAGTAAGGTGACTGCTAGGAAAACGTGCAGCTGTATTACTGGCACAGGTACTTTTAAATCTAAATGCTTTAAGTCAATCTGATGTCCAGTGTAACAGTAGAAGATGGTCTGAAGCCATTCTTTTGCATTTGAAGTACTTTTCCCCCAAGTTTTATGGTATTTTGGTTTAAATTCCTGCAGTTGAATTTACTTCTTGGATTTTGGTTGATACCAGCTAGATTTTCCTCTCCAGGACAAAGGTGAGGGCTTATGAAGAACACAACAGTCTAATTGGCCTGTAACATCTTATGGCACATACTTTCCCTGGAGGGACGTCTCACAACAGCCTCAGGTTTTGGCACCATTAAACCTTACTCCTGACCTCGTTCATCCTAAAAGCTGGCCTTCCCACCTCAGGCTGAAACTAGCCTGGTTCCGTATTGGCTCACTCTGAAGGATACTAGCCCACACTCACTTTCCCCTTCCCTTGCAGTGGCTCAGAGGAGAGCCTTTGTCCCCTGTGGGAAAGACTGGTGTGGCTTTGCTGAGCTTTGTGTGTCCTGCTTAATTCTTTTATGGGGGAGAGGGGAAGGGGGAAATGGCCTTCCTTCCTATTTTTTGTTATCAATAGCAAAAGTTGGTCTACCTTTGTTCTCTACCTGCCATGTGTCCTCCTTCTCTTTTCCTTTACCTGGCTCTGGAGACCATTGCTGGCAACCAGCCAGACCATCAGTCTTTTGTTGGTGGTGCATTTCAAACAGACTGGATTAAACAGAACAAATACTACTGCTGGTTAAACAGCTTACTTCTTAGTCATTAGTTACTATGACTATTGTGCTCCCTCCCTGCAAAACAGCTACATAGATGCTCGTTCATATCGCCTATACATTGTTACACAGATGAGTGTTTCCCTCCTGTTTCCTTTTGCAAAACACTCTGCTCATGTGTGTAATACAAGCATTAAAATACACATTTGGCTTTAAACTATTGTTTTTTGTGGAAAAAATAGTTTTCATTGACTCTAGGAAAAAAGAAGAAAAAAGGGGGGGATTTCATACAAACACAGAAGCTTATGAGAACTATAAGTCTCATTTATAGGCTTCTGTGAATGTATTTAGTATTGTTTTCAGCAGTGTTATAACAAGCTTGGAAAATGCTGCTGGATGTAAAGCACAGCACTGAGTGTATCTCAAAGGAAAGAAACTAAGGGATTAAGAGTTGAACACTCAATTTTCAAGAATAACTAAGTCACTGTTTAGGGATTTCTGGACACACAACTTGAGAAACGCTTTTTGAAGGACCATGATTTCAGTTCACTCTCTCAAGAGTATAGACTAAGCCTGTGTTAGGGCTCAAGTGGAATGACTTTCAGTCTGACTCGACAGTGGACTGATAAACCTCAGTGGAAACTGAGGGCAGAATGCTAAAGTAGAATGTTCTGCAACTTTTCCCCCTCCTCTGATCATATTTGCTCAATTCTGCTTTTGGTGTTCTGAATGAAGAATTAATCATCCCTGATTTCAGGCTGGCTGTCGTATTGCTCCGTGGCAGAAGAATTAACACAGAAGAGGTCAGAAGATCCTCAGGAATATAACTCGTGCTCCAGAGTATTCTCTATTTCAGATTGTGACACTGCTGCTTCAGATTTCTGCCAAGAAATGCAACTCCAACCAGTTCTTTTCTTGGGTATCTTTTGCACTATCCTAACTACATCAAATTAAATCTTGTGCAGTTCCATGTTTTTGATACAGAATGGTAGCATGAAGGTCTGCCTGTCAATATTCTAGTCTAACACAACAGGAGCTGTGGTTTCTGATATAATTTGAATTTATTGTGCACCTTATAGTAAAGCTGTTCTTTGCCACAGCAAAGGTGAGAAACCTGGAAATGAAGGTAAAGGGAAAAAATTAATAATTCTGTACATCTATTCTCTACAAGAGTTCTCCATGTCAGGGTGAAGGGAAATATTTGCTGAAGGATCTGCTGAGGTCAAATAGCAAAGGTAATTTTTGTCCATAAATGGTTAATTGTGACTTAAAAGTGCCCATATTGACAGGAACTGCAGGATAAATGTCATTGGAACTTCTTGTTTTTTTAATACACCTTAAGAAATTAAACAAAGCAAATGCATTTGGTGGCGCCCTCAGGAAAAGTCCAGTCACTTCCTGAACAGTAATCTGCCTGTGAGCAGCAGATAGATTCTCATTGTTTGCCATTTCCAGTTTCCAGTAATGGGAACGATTACTTGATCCAGCCAGTTTTTGAAGATCTGGGAAAACTTATGTATTTTAATGGCAAAATTTTACCAGTTTCCATAAAACAACAACAGAAAAACCCATAACCTGTTTTTGGTACCTGGAGGCATCACCTCTGATGATGAATATTGTTTTATTTTGGAATTAGGTGTGTGTGTTCTTCGGGAACGAGATGTATCTTGCTCTTCTGGTGATTTTCTTGCAGTGTAAGTTTGATAACTAAGTATCTGGGTGGGTACATGTGTTTGGGGTTCGTTTGGGGTTTCTTGGGGCTTTTTACTGCTTCCCATTACATTCTCTTAATCTGTAATTTGAAAATAACGTCTCTCTTCTTTTTTTTTTCCCCCAGGTTCAGAACTTTACACTCAGGACAGAGGTAGGTCATGAGTTTTTCACATACAAAATGTATATAAGTAATTTAACTAATGGTTCAGTTGTTGGTGTGCGTCTGTGGCAGGGTTGATCTGGATTTGCGGTGCTATAGCTCGGGATGAAATTTTGCCACATGAAAACTGAAGAAGGTTTTGCCTGGGGATGTTTCCTGGTATAGTGTTTAAACGAGAGATGTGCTGCTCATACTTTAGAAATATGTTCTCTGAAATCTTTCCTGGAGTAATTTGCTTTACTGAGAGAAGAGATGGGAGAGGACATTTAATTACTAGCATTTTGTTTTGGTCTTTAAAAAACCCCTCTCATGCCCACAGGCAAGGAGGTAGGATAAAATTACAGACTGTAAGTTAAGGGCACTTTCTCTTGCTCCTTTTTCTTGCAAAAGAAAAGGTGGTGTGTGAGCAGAGTACAGAACTTGTGTTCTGAAAGGAATGCCTTTACTTTTGACTTTATCATCTTGCTGACTTCCAGCACGTACATTCTGCATGCTTCCTTTTTCCATCACTAGAGAGAAATGCTGCTTCTTGTTGTCATGTAGTCTATTCACATGCAAAAAAAAAAAAAAAGTACTATTTTTTGCATTGGTTTTATGCCCAAAACTCTCTCTAGCAAGGACAGTTTATAAATAGCTGGTACATGGCAAGGGACTCCTTTAGATGCGGGAGTTTTCCTGTTCTAGTAGCAAATTTGTAATACAAATCCTGACTGAAATGGGCTTACCCAAAAGCTGTAGCTTCTTTCTCTGTATTTGTTCTTCTTGTGTGAAAAAAATACTAATTACACCAGGATTCTAATAATTATAAAAATTGAAGCTACAAATTCATTATTATTGATGTGGTCTGAACACAGAAGCACTACATATGTATTAATGCTGTTCTAAACTTTATTTCCTAAGGTGTTTATCAGTGTTGTTATTTTTGAAATAGGAATGCTGTATGCAGGATATTTTTTCAGGGACTAACATGTCTAAATTCTGAATTAATTGAAAGCATTGCTTCTGCCTGTGACTCTGGATTTGACTTAATCAGAGTATTGCTAAGGACTCTTCAGAGTATGATTGCTGGGCTTCCAACAATGTCAAGTTAGACATGTGCATGTTTGCTTGCAGAACTTGAACCCAAATATCTTCTGTTGTGCTCTAGTTATCCTAAACTAGAGATTTAAGATTATCCCAAGCTTGTGAGCCACATTTAAAGTGAAATTTGCTGAATGACATAACCCTAACCTTACTTCCAAGGAAAAAATACTGGGATAACTCCAGGGATTTCTGCTAATTGGGGATGAATTGGCTTGTGGTTTATACAACTCTAAGCAGTTTGTTATTAAAATGCAGCAGCTTGAGATAACAGTATTATGTTGGATTAATTGAAAATAAGTATAAATCTTGTTTCTTCTTTTATTTTCCATCAAGTTTTTACTTTCAACACAGTTGAAATCAATGTCCAGCCATCTGTCAAAGTCAAGAATGGAGCTTCTATGTCAATTATCTGCCGTGCTGATATTAGCAAAAGTACTGATTTCCAGCTGAAGCATAACTTTACAATTTTTAAGGATGGCAAGCTTGTGTTCATGACTGTATCAGACAAAGATGATGCTCGATATGAAGTACCTATGGCTAGATCTTCAGATACAGGAGAGTATGAATGTACTGTGGAAGCAGGTGGGAAGACAAAATCAAGTAACTCCTTACATGTGTGGGTAGCAGGTGAGTGAGTGTTCCTTCAAACATGGCAGTTAGCTTAAGATACAAAACAAGAAGCATTCAGGGAAAGTAATAATAGTCAGTGCTAAATAGGATATCTTGCAAAGTGCTTTTTATCCATAGACTTCACAGTGCAAGACTTTAGTACTAAATCTTCATGGTAAGGCACAGAAATGAAATCACGATCCCAAAGCTATGTGGCAGATGAGTGATAGTCAGGAACACAATCTGTGCCTCCTGTGCCACCACCCTCTGCCCTGAGCCTCTGTTCCTTAGACTAGAGCAAGTGTTATGTGTGAAAGCTTGTGCCCATAGACCATGAACATGATGGGGGGTGGGTAGTTTGCTGGAAAAGCTGGAAATAATGTATTGAGATTCTCACCTTGTGATAGCCATTGCCAAAGCTATTATCACCTCTGGACTGCTTTTGTAGATATCAGTCTTGTTCTCTCATCTCTTGTGAAAACAGGGGCCACCTCCATCTATACTCTTTCCAGCCGTGTGTTCTTGACTGCAAGTGATATTTTTCCTCTTGGAAAAGCAACTTGGAGAGAACTCATTCAGAATTAGTTACAGGGTTGTGGAGGGCTTGTAACGTTTCTTCAGAGGCCTCTACCTCTAGGTACAGGAACTGGGATGGCGTTAGTTTCTTTGCTTGCTCATTTCTTAGTAGCAATAGGAAACATTGAGGAGGAAGTGGTCTTACCTTCAAAACACCAACTTTCATACTTCACACATTGCATAGAGATTGTAGTGCCCTCTCGAAGGGACATTTTGTTCTTCCAAAGGTGCCTTGGCATGTACCCACACATCAAAGGAACTGTCTTCAAAAGCTCAGTTCTTACAAATGATTTGCACCTCTTCATTAGCATAGATCACTCCCAGAGTCATCAGATATAGTGTTTATTTCAGGATTGTGCAATGTTCTGTTTTGTTTTTCTTGTCTTCTGTTCTAAGGAATGACCAAGCCAATCCTCACTGCTGAGAAAAAAGAAGTTTTAGAGGGTGAAGTTGTGAAATTACGTTGTGAGCTGCCAGAAGAAGTTCCTCCTTTATATTTCTATTTCCGAAAGATAAAGATGAATTCAACACCTAAAGAAAAATATGTCTTTGAAGCATACAAAAATTTTTCTGAAGTGGAATTTTCTGTTGAAGAAGGAGATAATATTTTACAGTTTGATTGCTTTGGTAAGAGACATGTACAACGTGAATTTGACAGCTCAGAACACAGCAACAAAACACTTGTTACAGTGAAGGGTAAGTTGTTTATCTTTTCTTTTTACAGTTCTTTGCTTGCTATGATTAAAAAGTTGGGTCATGAGTTTCTATGTATTCTCTTGCAGAACCATTTATAAAGCCTACTCTGAGTGTCAAGCCCTCAAATAATATTACAGAAGGAGACAGAATACAGCTTGAATGCTCAACTGTGGTAGCCCGAATGCGTGACATTGAAATCATACTGCAGAAAAACAAAACAATACTGAACAGTGTACGAGATGAGAAAGTTTTGCAATACTCTGCAGTAGCTACTCTAGAGGACAGTGGTGAATACCTGTGTAAGGTGGAGCAAGGGAGAGCATCTAAGTCCACCAAAGTGAATGTTGTTGTGTCAGGTAACACCTCTGTTCACTCAGTAGATTAACATTTAAGTTCAAATTCAGTAGAACTCAAGATCTAAGTGTGACCTCCAGACACAAGTGTAATTTTTTCCTTAAGTTAAAGGCTATTTAGATTTAGATTTTAGTTTCTGATTTTTGCCTGCCAATACTTTCCAACTGAAATAATACTTCCAAATAACACATACAAGAAGTGGTTTCAAGTGATTGTTAAGTTACATTTTCCCTGAAAATATTATTATATTCAAATAAGATGATTATTTTTTTCCCTAATTATAAACTTTCACTATACCTTCATTCTGTATACTTTGAGATAGGTGGTCTTATTCTTTTAGGCTCAATTTGAGTGAATTAATTCTCTTTTTACCTTACAGAGTTATTCCCCAAGCCAACACTGGCTGCTTCTATGAACAAGCTGGATGAAAACAGAGAGTTAACTCTGAGCTGCAGCGTTAGTGGCTTTCGGAAAGCCAACTTCTCTGTGCTGCGGAGGACTTCAAATGGTGATGTCTTGTTGAAAACATCTAGAAACTTGACAATGAGAGTTAGTGTGAATGATACTGGATCCTACATCTGTAAAGCTGAAGTAAAAGGAATAGTCAAGGAGAGCAAACCTGTAAGAATAAATGTTTATGGTGAGTTGATACAGAGGTTTAGAACCCAATGGTATAGGGGGAAATTGAAACTGTAAGCTTATTTATAAGCCCATCTGTTCACAGAATCAGTCTCCAATCCATGAACTAGCAGGATGTCTGTTTGTCCATGCAGTATTAATTTCTATGAGATGTGCTTGTCATCTTTAACTGTAGTGGATTTGGCCTGTTGTGATCTAATCAAGTCAGGCTTTTCCAGGGCTGGTCATCCTTCTCTTCCCTTGATTCTGCTAGGTGCCAAATAAACTCTCATTCATTACCATTTGCAGGAGCTGGGAATGTTCTGCAAATCTTTCACTCATCAGTTTGATCTGAAACTCTGTCAGTGTCTGCCTTGAATCCCTCCCCCTGACCCTCCAGGTAGAAAGCTGTGAGAACCAGAGGACATCTGGAGAGTTCTCCTCCAGAAAAGCCAAGGTTTTTGCTATCAGTACAACCCCTTCACCAGCACACTAATTCTAAACACCCTAGTTTCCTTCTCTCTCATGGAACAAGCACAGTTAGTTCTCAGGTCTAAAGGGGGTTTAATCTTCCTCTTTGGGTTGTGATTCACTCTGCTGCAGAAGCAGAGGTCCCTGACTAGGTGCTGCAGGATCCATCTCAGCTAATACATATACTGATACTTACATGTATTTTTGTTCTACAGACTTACTCCTTGGGTCAGAGCTAGTTCTGGAGTTTGGATGATCCACAGCTATGTCACTGATCCTTGTTTTTTCTTCCTTTACATTCTCGTCATATACTATTTTATTCTGTCACATATGTTCTGTTATCTATATTCTTGTTTTGTTCAAGTCATCTCCTGCTTCCATTCTAACAATGAGAAGGAGTGCAAACTAGCTAAATATTGTGTATTTGTATGTTTTCTATAAAGTAATGTATCTTTCAGCTTTATGCAGTGTAATTTGCCACAATTTTTTCTGTTATTCCCCTTTAAGCTCCAGTCTCCAAGCCAACTCTTTCTGTTGTCAGTGGTTTACCAGAGGTGGTGTTAGGGAAGCCTCTACAGTTAATCTGTCGTTCAGCGATGGGAACACCACCAATAACATTCACATTCTACAAAGGAAATGACATTAAGAAAACAGTCATTAATAACACATATGCTATGTTCTTGGATGAAAACGTGAGACAAAATGACAAAAGGGGATACAGATGTGATGCTAGAAATAATCACTCCAGTGGTGTGAAAACCAGCAATATTCTAAACGTCACGGTCGTAGGTAAGTGTTTAATTCTTCCTCTGTCTGATGCCATATTTTGAGGTTTGAAACTGTAGCAGCAAATGCTGGACTAAGCATAGTAGATGTGGAATGTTTACAAATTTTTGCTCACTTGAATTAAAAATAGTTGGAGTTTGGTATCTCCGACCATTTGTCGCTAAAGTAAAACAACTGATAGTGGTCTGAATCAAGTTAACTACAACTGAGGTTATGTTGATGTTAAAAACAGCTCTGACTTGGAATCTTACAGAAGCTGTTTTAGTAAAACTAAAGATTCAGAATTTCAGAATAGATCTGTTTTCTTCATGTTAGATTTTCATAGGACTGGATTAAATGTGTGCATAATATTAGAGATAGGCTATGATTTTAATCACTAAAATAACTGATATAAATCCCTAAATGCCTCTGTTATTAGCTGCTCTTTTCAGAGGCACAGAGCATGTGTTCAGCATCAGAAGCTGCAGTGGTGAAGCAGCTCTGAAAGTCAGTTTATTACTGTGCCTATTAGCAACTAGGAGTTACTATATATGAGCAAGGTCTCTGCTCTACAAATATGTATGAAGTAGAAAGGTAAAATTCCCCTGTCTGTGAGGGCAGTTGGTAGTTGAAGCTTTAAAAAGAAGATGGTAGTGAGGTTTCGTGTGACAGTTAAAACATACAACACAAGCATTAAAACAACTATTTCTACAATACAGTATTTTATCATCAAAGTTATTTCTAGTAGTGCTAATATTTGTTTTCTTTGTGCCTTCCCTGTAGTGCCGATCACGAATGCCAGCCTGGGCAGTGTTCCCTATGGAGAAGTGGAGGAAGGCAGTGAGACTACTTTTCTCTGCTCTGTGAAAGAAGGATCTTGGCCAATCCACTTCAGGATTTTTAGAAAAACTGATCATGATGTTCTTGTGTTTGAACAAAGTGAACATGCTGACAGAGTCATATGGCGCAAGAGCACCATGAGCAGGCAGGACACGGGGACATACTACTGCATGGCTTCTAATCGAGCTAATGTGGATGTGAAAAGCCATCCAATAACCATCAATGGTAAGCTAACTTTTATGATAAGCTGCATGCTAGGTCATCATAACAGGTGAGGTTATGTTATCTGGGATGTTACTAGGTATAACACCCTGACTTCTGTTCCGCATTTGTCAGAAGTTGAACAGGGAGATCTATTTACAAACAGAGGTTGTCTAACTTGCATAGAAAAGTTTAAATGAAGCTCAAAAGTCACAGGAGACAAATACAAGCTAAAAGCAACTCGTTGTACTGAGGTTGCAGTCACAAAGGAGTGGCTCACTAGTGAACTTTGCATGCAAATCACCTTAAAGTTCTTCCCCAGTGTGTAAGAAGGCCAGTTTGTAGGAAAATGAAAGGTCAGGAGCTGCAGAAGTTGGTAATGGTGACCTGTCACTGTGCAAATCCTCTTCATTATGTCTTTCTTATTTCCAGTGATCTTAGCATCTTGGCAGAAAGGAGTCATTGTTGCATTTGTCCTAATACTCATCGCAGGAGCCATGACTCTCGCTTTATGGTGGTTTTTGTGTAAGAAGAAAAAGGGTAATGAATGGTTCCCTTCTATTTGTGACAAATGTATTACAGTTAAACTTGCATTTGTTTCAGGAGCAAAGGCTGTGGGGTGAGGCTTTGGAGATGACTAAATACAATTTCTACAAAACTTACGATCTACTTCAAAGTGCTGGGTGGCCCAAGTTGAGCTGCGGGTGTTTTGGAGCTTTCCAAGAGTGTTGGGCAGAATGGGACCGTCTAACTGATGGTGTTGGGAAGTCACTAGTAAAGCAAAGGTTATTGGAGATAAGCCAGAACTGCACTGGTCTGATGCAGTTCTAGGTCTGGAATTCAGTCCTGTGCAATGTAGAGGCAGACAGGGCTGAGGGGTTTTTTAGGTTTGATCCCTCACAGAGCTATGACAATTTGATTTGGGGTCCCAACTCAGGTGTTACTGAGATGCTTCTCTACTCTTTAGGAAACAAATTTGAGAATATTGGGTTGTGGAGTCAATTTTTGGTTGGGGTTTTTTTGTTTGATTGGTTGTTGTTTTGGTTTTTTTCTCCTCACAGCTGTAACATGATTTCACTCGGGGATTTGTCTTCTGTCATTAAGGTGTTCTTCCAGATCTTGTTCTTTCAAAAAATAAATAAATCTGGTTTATCCTGTGATATGCAGTACATTGCAAAATATTTGGGAAAATTTGGAGTATCTGGATGTCCCAGACTACTTAAATTGGCCAGGCTAAAATCTCAGGTTTGGGATTTGAGGTTCTCTGTGCAAGAGACATTTAAGGGGCCCGGGTGATAAATGGGATGTAAGCCACTGAGTAATTAATTTTGTGATAACCAAGAGAAATGATTCTGACTTGGGTAGATGATCACTATGTGTTTGTTTTGACTTTTAGATTTAGTTGTGCAATCAAGTAATAGATGCTTTTGTTTTTCTCTTGTCAAGCTAAAGGACCATCCATGGAGATGTCTGGGTAAGACGGCTTGCTGTCCTGGTTTCAGCTGGGATAGACTTAATTTTCTTCCTAGTAGCTGGTACAGTGCTGTGTTCTGGATTTAGTATGAGAATAATGTTGATAGCAACAACTAAAACATCAGTGTGTTAAGCAGTGCTTACTCTGAGCCAAGTACTTTTCAGTTGCTTGTGGTCTGTCACTGAGGAGGTGCACAAAAGGCTGGGAGGGAGCAGAGCCATGACAGCTGACCCTTTGAACTGGCCACAGCGATATTCCATAGCATAGACCATCATGCCCAGCAGAGAAACTGACCGGAAAGGTGATGGTGGTTAACTGGGATCTATTGGAAAGTGTGGAACCTGAGCATGTAAATGGTGCATACCCCCCTGGCTTTGGCTGGGATTGACTTAGTTTTCTTCCTAGTAGCTGGTACAGTGCTGTGTTTTGGATTTAGTACTAGAATTACGTTGATAACACACTGATGGTTTAGTTGCTGCTCAGTAGTGCTTACTCTGAGTCAAGTACTTTTCAGTTGCTTGTGGTCTGTCAGTGAGGAGGGGCACAAGAAGCCGGGAGGGAGCAGAGCCAGGACAGTGACCTGAAGTAGCCACAGGGGATATTCCATAACATAGAGCATCATGCCCAGTAGAGAAACTGGGGGGGATGGCCAGGAGGTGCCAATCACTGCTCGGGAATGGGCTGAGCATCAGTCAGTGGGTGGTGAGCAATTGTATGGAGTATCACTTGTTTTACTTGGGCTTTCTCTCTCCCTCCCTTCCTCCCTCCCTTTCTCTCCTTTTTTCATTACTATAATTGTTATTATATTTTACTTTATTTCAGTTATTAAACTGGTCTTATCTCAACCCACGGGTTTTACCCTTTTCCAATACTCCTCCCCACTCCCACCCGGGAGTGAGTGTCTGTGTGGTACTTAATTGCTGGCTGGGGTTAAGCCACAACACTTGCTCCATAGTATTTCTGTTTAAAGGGCTGGAGGCCTTCCACCATATGAATATAGATTATCATGGCACACACCTGCAGACAATAGACGGTTGTGCTTCATGTACCACCTGCTAACACAACAACAGGATGAGGAAATACTCTAAAAATAGGGGGAGGGGGGAAAGCCAGCTACGAGAAATAGAAGAATGTCAGGCCTGCATTTGAATGCATTTAGGTGTGGAATTAAAAATACAGAGGTCTTAAGAGTAATGGAAGAGGGAACATTTTTGGCCTTAAAATTCGTTTGTGCTTCTTTTAAAAAGAAAGACAGAATTTTAATTAGGTTCAATAATTAAGACTATGTGGTGGTTAGCATAGACAATGACTGATCTTTGCATAGCATCATGTTTTTGTTGACTGCTTTTGGATAATTCCATCAACTTTCATTTGCTTTTCAGTCCTGCCTTGGCTACTAACTCGACAAGTGAAAAACTGACAAGACAGCATGATGATGGAGACTACTATTCAGGTAAGATATTTTGCTGTAAGACTATTAGTGAGTTGGCTTAATTAAACATTTATTTAAAGTTTTGCTTTTTGAATAGCACCCAGATTTGGGAATACTTGGGAGAAGGTTATTGGTATTTCTCTGTATCTTCTATCATTTTGCCTCTGTACAGTTTTTTGTGAGCACGTCTTATACAAGATCGGTTTATAAGTCTGCTCAGATATTTCTACCAGGCAATAAGTTCACAGTATCTCAGATGGAGAACTCATGGTTCTGTTTGCAACAGTTTTGACACAGCTGCAAGAAAATGATTTCAGAGAGGAACTCTAAGTTGTGGCACATGGGCCTGTGATGAGGCCACAGTACAGCGATGTTAACTTGCCGTGACTGGGCAACTTCCATTGCAGTGCACTTCACAAAGATGGGTGGACATGTTGTCAGAGCACCTGATAGAAACAGAGCTCCCCCTGGGGTGTTTTTTAGCTGATTGTTTAAAAAACCCCAATCTTCCCACCTGTGTTTATGAATGTCTGGGGTGTGGATCTAAAAGTAGGATTTCTCATATATAAATAACCATAATGACAATAGGATTTGCAGCTGTGTAACTCATTCATTTGATTGGCTACAGTAAATATTTTGTCAGTTCCACTTTTGATTTAGTGTTTTAGGTTTGGGTTACACTGAAGATAGTGAAAATTGCATGAATCAACAGATGAGAGTAAAGCTAATTTTATACTTAAAGAGAAATAGAAGAGAGGAGCTGGAGCAGGAATATGGGAGAGTCTCAGATGATTCCCTGCTGCATTTGTGTTGTGCCACTTTTGAAGGTGTTAAATTGAAAGTAACAGTTTTAGGCACAATTTGCATGTCCCACAGTTTCAGAAATCTGGCTTGAGTTGGCCTACTGCCTTTGGGATTGGGATGACCTAGGAATGGGTTGGTCTTAAACAGAGTAACTTGCATCTGCTGTAAGTAGGGCCTGATCCTGCACCTATCAAAGTCAATGAGGACTTGTCCATTAATTTCAGTGGCAGCAGGATCAGGCCCACAGCTCAAATGAAGTATGCAGTCCTGCAAAGAAACATCTTCTTGATATTTTTGGGGCAGGACCTGACCTTGAGAGTGCTGAGGTGGAGTACACTGAAGTTGAAGTATCAACGCTTGATCCTCACAAAGGTAATAAACTCTCTGGCCTCTATTGTTATGTTTTGGGAGCAACTGTGGGCATGCTGTTACTCCCTGACTGGTTTGATATTGGCAGTGGTCAATGTAAAAGCAGGTTGTGTTTTCTGTGCATGACTCTTTAATGCAAGTAGTGCTTCTCAATCTAGACAATGCTGTGGCAAGCATGCTGCTGTTCACTGCAGCCCTTCTTCCCCTGGGATCCTCTTGTGGACTTGCCCTTCCCACCCACATGAGGTCTGTGCAGAGCAGGGCTCTCAGATGGAGCTGTGGCTCTGAGCAGAAGGCGGCCTTCTGTGAATCTTCATGTTACAGAGCCCAAATTCACTGGGAGCCATTTGAAGTTGGCCACAGGGTAGGGTAACGGAGAGAACAGAAAGCAGTGGAATTTCCTCCTTTATGAAGGAACTGGTTAGAGGGTCAAAGCTGTAGTTCACTTGTGATAGAGAAGGAAGATAGACCAGTGTAGATTTAGTCTCTCAGTTTGGAGAGGCCTGGATTTTGTGGCACATTAAACAGGGAAATGAGAATACTGACGTCCAGATAACTTTGGATCTTTGGTTACAGTAGCCAGACCTCATAGCATGAGCCTAAGGTAGACGTCTGTGCAACCTTGAAGGAGGAATGTCCACTGGCATTTATTCTCAACACCCAGCGGCACACTTCAGCCATCCTGTGTCATGTGCCCTTGTGCTGAAAGCTGTTAAATATTTCCAAAATATACAAAGAGTTCCAAGTAGCTGCGAGTGACTAAAGCCCACGAGGGGGGGTTATGCTGTGCTCTGGCTTTTTTGCTTTAGCCAAAAAGAAGCAGACTAAGGAAGAAATGGATAAATTGCTTTTTCCTGGTAGGAAGGACCACTCACTTATTTCAGAGACCAAAGGCATGATTGTTTAGTTGGTAATACAGATGTTTGGGCAGAAGTGCTCACTCTTGCTTGGCAGCAAAGCTCTGCCAGAACTGCCAGTGCTATTCTTTCTCTGGTTGTACTTGCTGGTATCATTCATCTTAGAGTTTTCCCTGTGTTCTAAGCATGCTATTTTTCCACCTCAGCTAAATTCTGCACTGAGATGCCATAGTTGTCATACTCTTTTTCAGAACAGGGCTAATACTGAATTTTTCCAACTGTTTCTGAGGGTGCAGTATACAATACAGTGGTATAGAATGGTAAAGGTATGCTACTGCATGATTATTTAAATTAAAATCCCTATTAAATACAAGATAAGCATCTCTAAAAATAACCTTTTCATCCCATCTCTGATATATAACACTATTACAGTATAGCAGACTAATAAGATAGTATCTATGCTATGTAGACTGAACCCCATTAAGATGCGAAATAATGTTTATTAGACAGTGTGTAAATGAGATCAGATTATTTTAACTGAATGCTGCCTCATCTTACAGACCTATGTCTGACACCCAAAACATTAATTGATTCTGTAAGACTGAAATGTGCTTCAAGTATATTGAGATATGAGAGCTCCCTAATCTATTCCTTTGTGGCACCCAGGACACAAGTGAATGCTTGGCAAACGAATGCTTTGGATATGTAAATAGCAACTGCACTGCAAGTATTTAATGTGTTAATCTCTCAGAGCATCTTGAGGGTGCTGTTTAAATGGCAGGAGTTGTACGAGACCAATTTGCAAGATTAATTCTTTCAGCTCTGCACTGCTGAAAGAATCACAACGAGAACGGGATGAGATTTGGTCTTGGGAAAAGAGAAGCAAAGCCAAGTTCCTTTATATACCCTTGTAATAATCACGTGCACCCACAAAAAGAATTCAGCCGTAGGTCTGCCACCAACCCTGCTGCCACCTTGATGTTACTATACAAGTTTTGTTTAAAATCATCATATTCTTTCACGTCTGCCTGTGGGTTATGACCAGCCCTTCTTAGGGAACAGGCGTTTCAGATTATCACCCTATCACACCTCTTTAGATTCCACTTACTTTCTGAATGAAGACAAAGTATATCATGCTCACTTTTCTCTAGGCATTCCTATCTCCTCTAGCAGGCTGCATGTACGTTCTGATTCCTTCTGCCTTTAGAGGAACTCCAGATTTCTTTGATCTCTCAGGACTAACTTAAAATTAATTTATCTTCCCAATCATTTGTTCCTCCTGCCACTGTTGTCAATGTAATACAAATGTTCATCTCAGGAGCCCAGAATCCTATCTTGTGTGTTGTGAAAGACTACTGCAATAAATGCTGCAGTATCTAAGCTATTACAGTAGCCTTTATGTCACTTTTGGGAATCAGGAATAATTGAATGTCACCTCAAAACAAGTCTACAATAATTGCAGAAGGATGAACATCTTGTCTTGGACACTAAAGAACTACTTACATTTGAAAACAGTGTTTTCACCCTGATTTCCCAGCCATGTCCGCATTTCTGAAGTAATTTTTAAGACAGTATAATGCTGAATAGGCTCTTGCATCAAGAACTTTATAGGTACTATGCTTCTTCCCTGTCAGGGCTCCTTGCAGTGTTACTGATTGTGAATGGTAAGCTTGATGGAAGCGAAGTTTCACTGCTTCATTTGAAAACTTCCATGTGGGAATAACTTGGTACCTATTGTTTGAAGTAGGGGTGAAGCTGCTAGGCAAATCTAAGGTAGAGCTGGGACCACTCAGTCCAGCTCTTATTTGGGGTACTCATAGTGGCATGTTAGTTTGATGTTTAAAAGAGTGGCAATTCTAGAGAACGACTGAATTGAATACTTCAGGCAATTATGATTGCCAAAAATATAGTGCTTATCTTTTCTAAAGCCTAGTTGTGCAAAAAGGTGGCAAAGTGATTTAGACCCTTTATTGTTAATCCAAGCAAAACCAAAGGCCAGTGCTGAAGTATGATCAGGAAATACCCCTGAAGAGAGAAGGGAACTGCTAATGGAGGCTGAGTAAGAACATGCTCCTTCTCTTACTTTTATGGCTGGTTACTTATCTGCAGGGTGGCAACACTGTGAAGTTAGTGGAAACAAAATGTGAAATCATCCAAGTAATTTCTCCAAGCACCTTTTTTTTCAGTGCTGAGACACCGTGTGGAAAATTAACAAAGAAACTACCATGAGCAATGACATTTTATCACAATTTAATGAAATGGTCTGGAAACAAAAGGCAAACTGAGGAAATGCCTCCTACCAAGGCTTTCCACAGAGCCAATAGGAGTAGGTTCAGGACTGTCATCTGCTAACAAAAGTATTCCAAACAAAATGAGCTGTTAAAATTCTGAGATTACTTCTTACTTCACTGGGGAGTGAATTGGTAATTTAAGCAATAGCCCATAAACACATGAAATGTGCTGGAAGATCTTCAGACTAATCTGCAAAGAAAGTTAATGCAAAACCTGTGAGTTTGGGAGCTGTGATTAGGCACTCAGTGAAGTGTAACTCCTACTGTCACTGAAATTAATCACAGGTTTGCAACTCAATTCTGATGTGTGAGCTCCCAACATTTAAAGGATGCTTAACAGAATTAAAACAAAGGAAATTAGCTTTGGGAAATGAGAATGTTGAGTTCTTCAGAGAGGTGCAGAACAGTAACAGTCCTGATTCTGGGACTGGCTGCAAATTAGTCTGAATTCTTTAAGTGTTTTTTTAATAGCTAAAGTCCAGGACTCTACCCAGAAATGCGAGTTTTCTTTCCAGTTTCTTGCAGGTTTTCTAGTTCTCACTTTAACTAGAAAAATCTCACCTCTTGGTTTATTGAAGAGCCACAGAAATTGGAGTGAGACTGGTAGAATTCTGCGGTTTTCTAAGAGACTCAATTTAACTGAAATGAATGAATATTGCTAAACTGCTTTGAGATCCTTGAATAACAAGCTCCTAGACCCAGCCTGCACAGGCCTTTATACCAAATGAGGACTGATTTTAAATGCACAGAGGTCGGGAGCACTTTGCTTTACAATGGTTGCCCAGGGATTCTTTATTTGCAAACATGCAAGAAATCAAGGAAATTGTTCTAATCACCTACTTAGCCAGAGCTGTGTTTACACTGACATACAGAAACTGGGTTCTTGCTATTTCCAGTCCTTTAGACACAGCTGTGCCCCTTCCCTGCTGGGATAAGTGCCTGTAGTTTGGTATTAAAACTCAGATAGCAAAAAGGGAAGAGCTTTTGGCTTTCCATCTCATACAAGAGCAGAGGTTTACAGGGGCCTATTTGTAAACCTAAGGGACTGCAAAGTAGTGTCTGACACTAACATTGTGTTTGTATCTATCTCAGCTGTGTCCTTGGAGGCACAAATCCTCTCTGTCTGCTTTTTCTCCTTAATTTCTATCTTTCCACAAGCCTTCTTAGCCTTCACTCCTTCACCACCTGATCTCAGAGTGCTAACAGAATAGTCCACCACGCTGAGGAACTGAGAGGAGATCTTTCCCAGACAGCACCTAAACAGAAGCTGTGCAGTGTGAAATCCGCAAACGTTCTGAGACACTTCACAAAGAACAGCAAATTAGATCTGTGTGTGTGTGTGTGTGTGTGTGTGTGTGTGTGTGTTTGCCCAGGCTAGTTGTCAAAAGGTAGTCTTCCAAATGATAGATCTCCTCAGGTCTAGAACCCTTAAATCCCTCGAACAAATCAAAGAAGGTCTTCAAAGTGATCTAGACAAACTCTTCTCTAGTGGCAGATGTCTCTGTAAAATGAAAGCAGTATCAATTTGAGAAGATAATTAGAATGTTAAAGTCAAATGTAGAAAAGGAAGCCTATTTTCATCATCATTTATATACAGAGGGAGAGACATTTCCCTCTCAGAACCTTACAGGCTGGGTTTCGGGAGGGGGTGTGGTTGCTTTTTAGTACAGACTCCACAGGCTCGTTGCTGCGTGTGTAACTGCTTGCTCTGAAAGTAAAACAGTGTGTTCTGTTTGTTTAAGGAGCTTTTCATAAGGCAAACAAAAAAGAAAGATAAAAAAAGATAAAAAAAGAAAAGAAATTGATTCTGTGCCAATACGTTTTCCAGCTCCTGTACAGAAGGGGACTGAAACAGTTTATAGTGAAATCAGAAAAGCTAATAATGGTAAGTAAGCTAGTGAAAAATTAAACACATAAGGGAAGTGTTTGTATAGAGATTAGGGCTAAAATTGTGACTGACTAGTTCAGAAGATACATGCCATAGAACAGAGATACAAGTCACATAGGAACATGCTGAAGTGCAGCTGTGAAGCCCCAGGTGCTGATAAATTGTACACCACCTTCATGGTTTCTCATAAACCAATCATATTTAATGCAGTGAGATTAATATTTGTAACATCTGCTTCAGCAGCCCATCTGCACTGTATGTGACATGTACATACATCTAGGTTTGAATCCGGAGCTGAACATGCTATATTAGGGAATAGGATGCTAGGCTGTGTTACTCAAACTGCTCATGAATAACACTTCCCCTCTTAGTTGAGCATGTCTGCCATGTGTTATAAATATTACACTGGTTTTGGTATAACACCAGCAAATATCTATAAAGCTTCTCACAACAAACTCTAAAACCCTTTCAAGCAGTTTGATCACTTAAGTAGGGTGGATTGTTTGTTTTAAGAACCATGAAAAGTTGTCTGAGCTGTATGTGCCAGCCACTCTGCCCTTCCACCTCCTGTAACACAGACTTTGTATAAGGGCATTAGCAGCTTACTGGCAATTACTGTCTATAAGTGTGCTGGCACTAATGAGTTCAGAGACAGTAGGTTAAAAGCATTTCTTCGTAGTTTGTCAAAGACTAAATCAGAAAGGATTTCCTTTCCTCTCATTGTGTTAGGAAGTCTAGATCTGTAAATATTAGGGCTGCAGACTGCTCAGGTTTTGTCCCCAGCCACGTTACCAAGTGGCTTTGTTGTGTGCCATTTTTCATTTTGGATCACTGTGTTTTGATTTGCTATTTTTCTATTTTGTAAGGGATTTCCCACCTGCTCTGACACAGTTTCTGGGGAATCTTCCATGTGAGGGTCTCCAAGTACTTTAGAAAACGTTACTTAATTTTCCCTTGTGGGGACTTATAAAGCAATTTTTATCTCCATTTTGCAGCTGAATAAACAGAGAGATTAGGTCATTCATTTAAGGCAACGCGTTTAGAGAGTGACAACACTGGGAACAGAAATTCACAATCCTGCCTCCTGGCTTGGTGCTGAGCTTGTGCCTTGGGCTCACTGCAGCTGAAAGCAGAATACCCTTTACATTAAAGAATAGGGCACAGCACTTCATGCAGGATAACCTGGCAGCACCGTGAGGAAAAAACAGCTCACGTTAGGGCTGAACCCAAAGGTCACCAGTGTTCTGAAACGTTTCCCAGGGAGTGTAAATTGCACCTACAAGTGGCACAATCTGGCTGTATAACCCCCCCTTGCTTTCTGCCAGGGTGTGAAGCTGGTTATTACACCTTTCACCACTCCTGTTTTTGACATAACGGAAAGTGTTATACACCAGAAGCATGTTTGTGAGTTGTAAAGTCAGGGTTGGTGCAGCAGGGAGGGAATTCAAAGCACTCACAAGACTGTACTTGCCTAAAGTGGGAACTGCAATAAAATGAGATAGGATTGAAAGAATGAAGTGAATTAGCCAGATGATATGCAAACACCCCTTAATCTTGCAGTCCACCTGCTCTTTTATGCATGAAGTTCTACGGTTTCAGTTATTCTTGGAAACATAGTAACAGTTTATTGTTTTAATCACGTCTGTTTTTCCTGACTGATACACAGGAAAAGTGTTTCAATTAGATAAGCAGTGCATCACATAGCTGTGCGGTTGCTTTGGGTAGCTACATCACAGGCTATTATAATGTAACATTTACTTTGATTTTTGATAGGCTGTGTGATTGCAAGGTGGGAAAGTATAAATGCAGTGGAGAATCCCTAGGAAATAGATCTAACTTCTTCAGTACTTTCATATATATTAATGTAAGTATACCAAAGGCCCGTTGTGAAAGATGTTGTACATTACTAGTGGGTCAGAAGTTGGTTTACCGTTATGATCTTTGCTATGTTTGAATATTCTTTAAGGGTTTTGAGCAAATGCAAGAGTACAATCTACTTCAGGAAATTAATGGTTCAGGTAAATGTGTCCTCTGGGGTAATTACCTGAATTTGGGAATTGATGTCAGCTACAGTTTGACAGATTTAACACCTCAGACCTACGTAACGTTTTGTTATTATTTCTTTGTAACTACTGTGGTTTGGGTTTGTTTAACTGGAATTGAGTGCTTTCTGAGCAAGTCTGTCAATTCAAGAAACTGTGTCCACTAGAGAGGAAGCTGAAGAGCTCTCAGTAGTTGTTATGTCTGATGCAATTTTTTGTGACTGAGCTAAAAGACATTTCCTCTTAATTTTTCTGGTGGGTCTCAATGCTGTTTTCCCATTAAGGCAGATGCCATGTTAGTAACCAACTTCTCTTGTATTTTGAGTTCTACAGCAATTGCTTGTGCTTATCCCAGCTCATGAATCCATAGTGCAGATAATGCTCTGACCTTTCCCAAGCTCCAGGCCTTTGCAGTGTGCTGAGCATCTGCTGTTATTCCTTTTCTTCTTATTTTCCTGGTATGTTATCTCCTGTCACTATCATTTCAGTGTCTCCATCACACTATGGTAAAACTGTCCAGCCTATCTTCTGGGCTGCTTTCCTTATTCTGAGCACCAGGCCTAAAGAACTGTTATATTAAAGGTAGACAGAAACCAACTGTCAAATGTACATTTCAAATCCCAGAAGACCTGCGTGTGTTTAACTACGGTAGTAGGAAAAAGTAGGAAAAGCAGGATATTTGCAACATTCAAGTCTGGTCAGGTGTATTTTGATTGCAACCAAAGTAATGGTACTGTGCAGATAGAGAATGTCAGCCTCTTTATTTGGACACTAGATTCCCTCTGATATAACGAGAGGTTTAAGGAGGATGCTGGTCACTAGCACTGTCTCTGGAAGCAAAGACATGAAGCTGTGCTTGCATTGTTACTGAAAGGTTAGTTTAATTCAGGGAAAGGTTTAGTGTTTGGGAAGCTCACCCACATACTAATTTAAAACCTTTTCTTGAGCAATAGGCTGTTACTTTGGTATTTTAGATAAAATACCTAAAGCTTCAAGCCTCAGCTTTAACTCAAACCTTACATCCAAATGGCAATTCAGGGGAATGGTCTCAGTTGGTACCAGTAAGTTCTATAACACCTTAACCTAAAATGTCTTTCACACCTACCAGGTTGAACCAATTTCCTTAAAATGCTGCTTTCTCTGGTTGCTCTGTGGAAAGGCCATAGTATGTTGGAAGTCAGGAACATCCAGCCCAGTCCCAGAGCTGTTGCTTTTTGTTCAGAAAGAACTGAGACAGTCCAGAACTTCAGCCAAACAGGCAATTGTCTGAATCAACAGACTGCCAAGAATGATAAAATGACTGTGGCCCCACTGCCTACTTTGCCTGTGCTGGAGTCCCAACGGGCCAGGCTGGCAGCAGATGCTCTTCCTGAGGGGGGTCAGGA
Source organism: Nestor notabilis (assembly GCF_000696875.1). NCBI lineage: Eukaryota > Metazoa > Chordata > Aves > Psittaciformes > Psittacidae > Nestor > Nestor notabilis. The sequence goes on from NW_009930515.1 coordinate 38,686, forward strand.
TGTGTCAGATACTAAATTCAGTTGCATGGGTGGAGGCTCTTTTAGATGTATGATTTATTTCCACCACATCTTTCATCTTCCAAAGAGACAGCAGGGACAGGAGGTCCAAGCATCTCCATACTGGTTCTTTATGTCAGCTCCATCCCTTGCCTCACATTGATCTGAGTTCTTGGGGTAGCACATTTCTGTTCATACTGCTGAGAAGACTAGAGCCAACTCCAGTTCCCAGATTTCCTTACATTTTTTCAGAGCACTGCTTGTGGAAGACAATGTGTTAATACATCCTTAGTGAACTCTGCATTTGGTCTGTATCAGATCCAAAGCTCACAGAAGCCACTGATAGGCTTTGCACTGATCTTGATGTGGACTGAATTGAATTCATAGTGGCTTATTGCGATAACTACTACTAATCTCTCATTAGGAAAATGGAAATCTAGTGAACAAAATGCAGAGCCAGCCTCTATGCTGCTAAGTCTGGAAAAATGGATTGGTCACTTGCAAGCAACTGCAGTGGTGAGACAGGAAATTGTAAGAATCCTATTGCAACCAACAATGTACTATGGAAAAACAAATATATCCCAGTGGAAAGAGGCATGAGAAATCCCCATTGCATTCAGTGGTTTGGAACAAACTATTAGAAATCAGCTCTAGCGATCAGGAAATCTGCTCAAATACTTTCCTGCTGCTGAGCCTCAGGCTTAACACCCCTGTACTGAGCCAGAGTTTCCCACTGACAGCCTTTTCCAGCATGAAGAAAACTCACAGGGTCTGAGGATTCGTTATGTTACTCAAAACTCAGGCCTTATGAGCACATGCTAGCTGCGTGCAGTCTGGAGTCATACAAATAACTTGTTCCTTCTCCAAAATAAAAACTCTTTGGATCTTTAGGTTTCAAGACATATTCTAGACCAAAGCCTGGATCTGTGAGACATTGACTCCAGACCAAAATGCTTAAAATAGCCTCAGCCAAAAACTAGGCAAAGCCAGATGGTTCCAGTAAGGCACAAATATGCAGGGAGCTTCTGACCTTGCTTGAACCTCGAATGCAAAGCTGAATTGCATGCATGCCTCTGTGTAAGATCTGTTCCCAAGCTGCCTGCCAAGATTCTCTGTTACAAGCTACTGCTCCAGTAAAGGGCTTGGCAGAATGTAGTATGTGTCTGCAGTTCAGTTGATGATCTAGCATCTCACCTTTCACCAGTGCTGCAGCTGGGTTTGAGACGGACTGTGACTTGCAACTGGTTTTAGGCACATATTCTCTTCTCTATAACCTCCAGCTACAAGAAAGGGCAGAGCAGATGGGGATGACAGTGTCTTAAATCCCTGCCATGAATGTATTCTTTTGTAAGATATGTTCTTTGAATTTAAACTCCCACCAACTAAAAGCAAGAGTTTGAATGCATCAGAGATCCAAAAAACCACCTACCATTATTAGACTTGGGAATCTTTTAGAAATCACCAGTACAAAACCTTCAGCTCTGATTCCTTTCATGAAATCTGCAGCTTCTTGGTTGCCCTGCTGTGAAAGCTTGACCAGTTTTTCTTTATATGACTAGAATCCAGAATATCCCATTTACCTGTTTTTGTAGGGGAAAGCCAGGTATTATATGAACATCCCTCTGTTCTCTTTCATCACAATAAACCCAGTGTGTTTCAAGTAAAAAACACCTCGTATTTTTAACAGGAATGAACTAAAAAGGTTGAGAAAAGGTTGACCTAGCAAAGAATGAGCAAAAGCACCATACACTGTGCTTTCATCGGAGGCTACATGCTGGCTTTCTTGATTGGTTCCCTTTAGAAATCATGCAGCCTTTCAGCAGCACTTTCAAAGGGCACAGATTATGACATTCTCCTGGTGGAGATCTGACACTTAGCTAGAGAGCCACGCTAGTTTGAATCTGGGTGACAGATAACAAGGAGGCGGGATATCTGTTATTGTGACCTAGTGGCTTTGGGGTAGCAAACATCCCGTTGTTTGAAGTTTGGAGTTTATACAGAATTCCTCATTTCCTCCTTCCTGTGAGCACAATACATTGTGACAGAGGACTAAACTACAACTCATTAATACCTCACTTCATAAACCTTACACAGAGTTTTGTCCACTTAAAGTCAAGCTTTGATGTAGCACTTGGGCAGCAGTGGTTTTGGTCACTTCTGTCAGCTTTCAGGACTCAAAAAGCTTGTACATGTTTCCCATGTCAAACTGGCTAAACATGCAGGGATCAATCTTGCCAAACACTGAGGTCAGTTTATGCTGAAATTAAGTTTGTGCACTGGTATAAGGTGCTATATCACAGAGGAAGGAGAGATAGAGACTTCAGCATTATCATCTGCAAAGTTAGATTCACCTGTGTCCAGTTTCCTCATTACTTCTGCTGGCTGGTGAGGGAGTTTCTAAAAGACCTTTATTAAGGTCTACTTATGGCAGAGGTACTTTTCATAATGTCCTTCATTTAGTGATTTCAGAGAACTTTAAAAAACGCACACAAGTGTTGTGCCTATGGGAGGCTATTTAGAAAACACGTACTAAGAAAAAACAGAGATTCAGAAACCATCCCACATTTATAGGAAAAAATGCTAGCAAGATCAACCCAGAGTCCTAATCCAGCCACTCTGCTGTAGATGAATTTCCTTGACACAACCTCTCTCCACTGAATTTGATATACTTTCCAAGAAAATACCCTTCAGGAGTCAGCACTTCGTTTTGTCACATGTGAAATATCTTAACAGACCATACAAAAGAGCACTTTAAACAAGACTTAAGTCCTCTTCTAAAAGCAGTTACTTTCCTTATGTCCCTAGATTGCTTTACTTTCAGAGGGCAAAGAAATAGTTATGGTTTAGTATTTGAAGGTATTCTGTGAAACTTCTGCATAGATAAATCACTTAACATCCCCACCCCCCAAAAAAATACTAAGATCTAATCTTAAAGTTCATTGATCCAAAATGGAAAGAGCCCATCAGCTCTCAGGCTTTCATTGGGAACAAGCATTTTTTAGTAATAAAACTTCAGGTGTCTTTGCAGGCTCTTACTTGGCTCTGAAGATTGTACCCTATACCGGATTCCTGCAGTATGTTGTTTTCCTGGCAAGGAATTGGAAGGGGAAATATAATGCTCATGAGAACTTGCTTCTAAAAGGAAGACTCTTTTCTTGTCCAGTAACAGCTTGTCCTCTCTGTAGAGACTTCTGCTCTAAACCATAATCAGGAAAGCTGTCAAACATGTACTGTTCTGTGCGGTGGTTGCAAGGACACTGGTCCCACCCATGTTCTTGAATTAAGCTAGTGCTTGGGTTCTTTTTAGGACCAGAGCTGGAACCTTAGTTGTAGGCAGCAATTTTACATCATTGCAAGGTGAACAAAAAAAGTTAGATTAAGCATAAAAGTTTATTTTCTGGACCGTAGAACTGATGGCTCTGCAATGTGCCATTTCATAGTTTAATCATTGTATTTTATTTTGCAAGCTGTTAAATATAGGGATTGAGATTATTGTGTATCTAGTGAGATAATGTTCAAGTGCTGCTGCCTTTTAATGGTTTATTTGTTGTTGAGGACCTTTACTGGGCAGCTACTGGCCAATCCCTTCATATATGTTCTTACTCAGCGGGCTTTCAGTATGACATTTATAGAATGGTCAGCTTGAAAAGTCCATGGAACGACTGGTATTTGGTAGTGCTGGAACAGGAGGTAGATGACAAGTAATAATCTTCAAGCATTTGTGTTGAACACCTGCACAGCTCTGGATACGTACCACAGATATTCATGCTGATGGAGTGGCACAAGGTCGGGGATGGCTGCTGCTTCCTGCAGGTCCTGATGGACCTTGAGGCGCTCAAGATTTGCACAGAAAAACCTGTTAAGCTGATTAATGTGACAGTGGGGACAGAGCTGAGTTCCAGTCCCGTATGTAAAATCTACAGGGTGTTCAGTGCCACTGAATCTCCTTGGGATGTGCCTGCTTTCTTGCGCACATATATGTTCTGTGACTGGAACATCCAGAGAAGTGAGGTCCTTCCCCAGATGTGAAATGAAGTTTTTACCTTGGAGTACATAGCTTTGTCGGTTGTGCTGCTCTAACCAAGAGGTGAGAATATATCCATCCATTATAGAACCATGGAGGATCTCAGCTAAGCAAGTTTTGTGAGGGTTGTGTAGGTGGTGACCAGCTTTATAGGGCTAAAAAGACAGTAAAAGAAGATGGATTTAAACCAAAAAAAAGAATAAATGTCTTGAATGAACCATTACTCTTCTCTCAAGAAGTCTAAGAGGCAGGGAACTTATATTTCAGAAGTACTTTTATGAATGTTAGGTAAGATATCTAACCCAACCTCAAACCATGCAGACAGGGTGTTTTTCTGCCATCCCCTTTGTGACTTTGGAACTTGTACTGAAAAAGACAGACTCATAAATAAGAATCACAATAGCCCAGTCTACGTCAGTTTATGGCATCCATTTGAGTTTTGAAAGGCTCCATCAACACTCACATCCCCATGGGATAAAAAGGCAGCCCATTGTATTATTTACAGACACTGGCAGTGCACTGAAGGTCACAGGTTCTGTTACAATAAACAGACGTATGTTAACAGGCCAGTCGGGTTTATGGTATCTTTGTCTCTCCTAGTTTAAAGGTTTGTTTTTAGTCTTTGCTCTCAATTTTCTAAATATAATTGGAGCTGGACCCTCCTGTGGGTTGCACCAGGCATTCCTTGGGGAGTTCTGCAGAAGAAAGTGTGTCCCTGTCCCACACAAAAGGAAAAATGGTCAAGAGTGCATCTGCTGTATGCTCAGGGGGAGGTTTTGTCCTTTTTTTCTCCACACCCTACAGCCTTTACAGTGGACATTGGATAAAGACTAGAAGTTTATGAAGAATTTGTTGTTTTCCTTTCCTGTGGCCAAAAATGAGAAAAGAATCACTCTGTGGAAGTACAATGAGGCTCCTTGAGTGAAAACACACTGGCTGCCCCATGTGAATCATTTTCGTCATAATTAATTGGGCTATTAAAGCTTATAAACCAGACAATCTATGAAGTAATAATGTTAGATTCAAGGCAGAAACACAGCTGAGGGCAGTGTTAATAGTAGGAGAGTAGTAAAACCAGTTACTCTGTGAAACTAATCCCGTTTGCAGAACCACCACAAAGAAAAGTCACCTTTATAACACTTGCACTTCTTACTTGAGTTTTCCTGGAATGAGCCTTACTCAGTTCACATCTGTGACATTGTCCCCTCCTTAGATGCTGTTCTTAATATAGTAACTATTCCTTTTTCTGAATTATTAGTGCTTCAAAGGACATAGCAAAAACCCCACATTCCCATCTTCTGCTTTTTAAATTCCCATTTCTAGTCCCAACAAAGCCTGTGCCAAAAAGCAGCATGATCCCTCTCTTGAACTCTCCAGATAAGTGGCCTAAAGTTGGACTGGACAGATAGATTTCTTTACAGACTTTCTATACCCTCTACGTGCCTCTCAGCACTTCCCAGGCAACATAAATGAGTACACAAGAGGCAGGGAGCGACTAAGGTGCTTTCCATCATTATTGTCTTGCAACTGCGCTTTTTCTGTAGCTCATCTTGACACGGTGCTTAACTGTGATGTACCTCAGAGGTTGGTCCAAGTGAGGAGTTGTTGATCCTATTCATGGAAAGGAAAATGCTCCTTATAAAATGATCAAGAGGCTTAAGCTTCCTCCCAGCTGTTCTGCTGCTTCATAGCCAAATGAAGGATTTGGCTCAGAGGTGAATTTGATCTGCTCCTACCTTAATTTGTGAGAGAAAGGCCTTCAGGAGCCAGGCTGGTCAGCTGGCATCTTAATCACATGAAATGCCCGATGGGTCACTTAGCTATCCTCTCAAACAGCTATCAAAAAATTCATAGAATCGGACTCTGCGAAGTAATAGATATTCCAGAAGTGTGGGATAAAGGGCACCACAGCAGAGAGGAGTGTTTGGCTATGACCTATGTTTTCAGAGACAGGAGGACATGCAACCTTTACAACTGTTTCAGTAATGATGGTGGAGGCTCGATGTCAGATCCTCCTGTCCTTTTCACTCTCTACATTTGGCACTGATCTTCCAGAAGTCACAGGCAAGACAGGGTATTGTGCTGTGGAGGAAGATGAAGCAAATAATTGGAATGAGTGCTAGCCCTGCTTCTGTGCATTTGCCCCTACGGAAGTTCTCTCGGAATGAAAATAATCCAGCATGGAAATCTAGGAACTTTGCTCCATCTTTACTGAGACACCATTACAAAATTGAGCTGGAGGCTTTAGTAAACACTATGTACTGACAATAAACACTGTGTTACACAGAGGCATTGGAAGTGTTTGTATTATGTCAAGAAAGGTAGTGCATTAGAGAAACAATCAGTTAAACTTTGAATTACTTGAACTGTATAAAGACCCAATAGCAGTACAGGTTCCGACTGATCTGCAGTCCAGAGCACCTTAAACCTGAATGTCTTTTAGCTCATTTAGTAAGGAACCTAAAGTTCTGGGTTGGGGGTTGCTTCCCTCTTTCTTCTCTGTTTCAGAAATTTGTATCTCAAATGCCATCCATAGGAAGTATTTGCGAAAAGAAATGAATTACTTAGAGAGGAACTGGGAGGAGGTTTCCTTCCTGAAATCAGAGCTGGCAATCTTTCTAAGTTATTTAATGGTCCCAGTTTCTGAAAACATATTGAAGGAAATATCTTAACAATGAGATAGCCCCTTCGCCAAATACTAATTGGTATTGTGTCAAATTTACCTCAGCAGTACGTTCTGACTTCATATCTCCTCCTCTCCTGTTACCTCTTAGATGGGTGCTTGTTTGTTTGTTTGATTCTCTTTTAGGGGTACACGAGGACTGGCAGCCTCAGTCAGAACACAGAGTACTTTTAGCTGCCTGTTTGTTCAGCCTGAGAATGTACCCTCTCAAACAGAAACCTGTGCAATTTAAATCTATTTAATGACATTTCGGGGGGGTTCAGCTACTTTTTCATCTTCCTCAATTGACCCCAAAAGAATTTTGTAAGTTCTCATTGGTGTTATTTCAGATTGCCAGCACAACATAGCCAGTTCTGAAGGGAGAGCTGGCATGTGTTTAACTGTGCACAGTACGATGGTACAATAGTTTCAGAGAGGAAATGAAGATGAAGGATGTGTCCATTTAAAATTGGGGGGGGGGGGGGGGGGGGGAGGGGGGG